>NW_011494957.1:2862916-2903511 GCF_000754665.1 Bison bison bison | reverse complement strand
GGTCATAGAGGATCCTGCTGTGATGTATGTCAGAGAGTGTTTTGCCTGTGTTCTCCTCTAGGAGTTTTATACTTTCTAGTCTTAGGTTTAGATCTTTAATCCACTTTGAGTTTATTTTTGTGTATGGTGTTAGAAAGTGTTCTAGTTTCATTCTTTTACAAGTGGTTGACCAGTTTTCCCAGCACCACTTGTTAAAGAGATTGTCTTTAATCCATTGTATATTCTTGCCTCCTTTGGCAAAGATAAGGTGTCCATATGTGCGTGGATTTACCTCTGGGCTTTCTGTTTTGTTCCATTGATCTATATTTCTGTCTTTGTGCCAGTACTATACTGTTTTGATGACTGTGGCTTTGTAGTAGAGCCTGAAGTCAGGCAGATTGATTCCTCCAGTTCCATTCTTCTTTCTCAACATTGCTTTGGCTATTCTTGTATTTCCATACAAATTGTGAAATTATTTGTTCTAGCTCTGTGAAGAATACCGTTGGTAGCTTGATAGGGGTTGCATTGAATCTATAAATTGCTTTGGGTAGTATACTCATTTTCACTATATTGATTCTTCTAATCCATGAACATGGTATATTTCTCATCTGTTAGCATCCTCTTTGATTTCTTTCACCAGTGTTTTATAGTTTTCTATATATAGGTCTTTAGTTTCTTTAGGTAGATATATTCCTAAGTATTTTATTCTTTTCGTTGCAATGGTGAATGGAATTGTTTCCTTAATTTCACTTTCTGTTTTCTCATTATTAGTGTATAGGAATGCAAGGGATTTCTGTTCCCTTAATTTCTCTTTCTATTTTCTCATTATTAGTGTATTGGAATGCAAGGGATTTCTGTATGTTAATTTTATATCCTGCAACTTTACTATATTCATTGATTAGTTCTAGTAATTTTCTGGTGGATTCTTTAGGGTTTTCTATGTAGAGGATCATGTCATCTGCAAACAGTGAGAGTTTTACTTCTTCTTTTCCAATTTGGATTTTTTTATTTCTTTTTCTGTTCTGATTGCTGTGGCTAAAATTTCCAAAACTATGTTGAATAGTAATGGTGAAAGTGGGCACCCTTGTCTTGTTCCTGACTTTAGGGGAAATGCTTTCAGTTTTTCACCTTTGAGGATAATGTTTGCTGTGGGTTTGTCATATATAGCTTTTATTATGTTGAGGTATGTTCCTTCTATTCCTGCTTTCTGGAGAGTTTTTATCATAAATGGATATTGAATTTTGTCAAAGGCTTTCTCTGCATCTATTGAGATCATCATATGGTTTTTATTTTTCAGTTTGTTAATGTGGTATATTACATTGATTGATTTGCAAATATTGAAGAATCCTTGCATCCCTGGGATAAAGCCCACTTGGTCATGGTGTATGATCTTTTTAATGTGTTGTTGGATTCTGATTGCTAGAATTTTGTTAAGGATTTTTGCATCTATGTTCATCAGTGATATTGGCCTGTAGTTTTCTTTATTTGTGACATCTTTGTCAGGTTTTGGTACTAGGGTGATGGTGGCCTCTTAGAATGAGTTTGGAAGTTTACCTTCCTCTGCAGTTTTCTGGAAGAGTTTGAGTAGGCTAGGTGTTAGCTCTTCCCTAAATTTTTGGTAGAATTCAGCTGTGAAGCTGTCTGAACATGGGCTTTGTTCGCTGGAAGATTTCTGATTACAGTTTCAATTTCCGTGAAATTGTGATTTCAGTTGTGATTTCCGTGCTGTTAAGATTTTCTATTTCTTCCTGGTCCGGTTTTGGAAAGTTGTACTTTTCTAAGAATTAGTCCATTTCTTCCACATTGTTCAATTTATTAGCATATAATTGCTGATAGTAGTCTCTTATGATCCTTTGTATTTCTGTGTTGTCTGTTGTGATCTGTCCATTTTCATTTCTAATTTCCTTGATTTGATTTTTCTCTCTTTGTTTCTTGATGAGTCTGGCTAATGGTTTGTCAATTTTATTTATCCTTTCAAAGAACCAGCTTTTGGCTTTGTTGATTTTTGCTATGGTCTCTTTTGTTTCTTTTGCATTTATTTCTGCCCTAATTTTTAAGATTTCTTTCCTTCTACTAACCCAGGGGTTCTTCATTTCTTCCTTTTCTGGTTGCTTTAGGTGTAGAGTTAGGTTATTTATTTGACTTTTTTCTTGTTTCTTGAGGTATGCCTGTATTGCTATGAACTTTCCCCTTAGGACTGCTTTTACAGTGTCCCACGGGTTTTGGGATGTTGTATTTTCATATTCATTTGTTTCTATGCAAATTTTGATTTCTTTTTTTATTTCTTCTGTGATTTGTTGGTTATTCAGCAGCGTGTTGTTCAGCCTCCATATGTTGGAAATTTTAATAGTTTTTCTCATGTAATTGAGATCTAATCTTACTGCATTGTGGTCAGAAAAGATGCTTGGAATGATTTCAGTTTTTTTGAATTTACCAAGGCTAGGTTTATGGCCTAGGATGTGATCTATCCTGGAGAAGGTTCCGTGTGCGCTTGAGAAAAAGGTGAAATTCATTGTTTTGGGGTGAAATGTCCTATAGATATCAATTAGTCTAACTGGTCTATTGTATCATTTAAAGTTTGTGTTTCCTTGTTAATTTTCTGTTTAGTTGATCTATCCAGAGGTGTGAGTGGGGTATTAAAGTCTCCCACTATTATTGTGTTATTGTTAATTTCCCCTTCCATACTTGTTAGCATTTATTTGTCTTACATATTGCGGTGCTCCTATGTTGGGTGCATATGTATTTATGATTGTTGTATCTTCTTCTTGGATTGATCCTTTGATCATTATGTAGTGACCTTTTTGTCTCTTTTCACAGCCTTTCTTTTAAAGTCTATTTTATCTGATATGAGTATTGCTACTCCTGCTTTTTTTTTGGTCTCTATTTTCATTGAAAATCTTTTTCCAGCCCTTCACTTTCAGTCTGTATGTGTCCCGTGTTTTGAGGTGGGTCTCCTGTAGACAACATATATAGGGGTCTTGTTTTTGTATCCATTCAGCCAGTCTTTGTCTTTGGTTGGGGCATTCAACCCATTTACGTTTAAGGTAATAATTGATAAGTATGATCCCGTTGCCATTTACTTATTGTTTTGGGTTTGAGTTTATACACCCTTTTTGTGTTTCCTGTCTAGAGAATATCCTTTAGTATTTGTTGGAGAGCTGGTTTGGTGGTGCTGAATTCTCTCAGCTTTTGCTTGTCTGTAAAGCTTTTGATTTCTCCTTTATATTTGAATGAGATCCTTGCTGGGTACAGTAATCTGGACTGTAGATTTTTTTTTTTTCATCACTTTAAGTATGTTTTGCCATTCCCTCCTGGCTTGAAGAGTTTCTTTTTTTTTTTTATTTTATTTTTATACTTTACATAATTGTATTAGTTTTGCCAAATATCAAAATGAATTCGCCACAGGTATACATGTGTTTCTATTGAAAGATCAGCTGTTATCCTTATAGGAATTCCCTTGTGTGATATTTGTTGTTTTTCCCTTGCTGGTTTTAATATTTGTTCTTTGTGTTTGATCTTTGTTAATTTGATTAATATGTGTCTTGGGGTGTTTCGCCTTGGGTTTATCCTATTTGGGACTCTCTGGGAGTCTTGGACTTGGGTGATTATTTCCTTCCCCATTTTAGGGAAGTTTTCAACTATTATCTCCTCAAGTATTTTCTCATGGTCTTTCTATTTGTCTTCTTCTGGGACCCCTATGATTCGAATGTTGTAGTGTTTAATATTGTCCTGGAGAATTGTCCTCATTTCTTTTAATTCGTTTTTCTTTTTTCTTCTCTAATTCATTTATTTCTACCATTCTATCTTCTAATTCACTAATCCTATCTTCTGCCTCTGTTATTTTACTATTTGTTGCCTCCAGAGTGTTTTTGATCTCATTTATTGCATTATTCATTATATATTTTATTTCTTCTAGGTCCTTGTTAAACCTTTCTTGCGTCTTCTCAATCCTTGTCTCCAGGCTATTTATCTATGATTCCATTTTGATTTCAAGATTTTGGATCATTTTCACTATCATTATTTGGAATTCTTAATCAGGTAGATTCCCTATCTCTTCCTCTTTGGTTTGGTTTGGTGGGCATTTTTCCTGTTCCTTTACCTGCTGGATATTCCTCTGTCTCTTCGTCTTGTTTATATTGCTGAGTTTGTGGTGTCCTTTCTGTATTTTGGCAGTTTGTGGAGTTCTCTTTATTGTGGAGTTTCCTTGCTGTGTGTGGGTTTGTACAGGTGGCTCTTCAAGGTTTCTTGGTTAGGGAAGCTTGTGTCGGTGTTCTGGTGGGTGGAGCTGGATTTCCTCTCTCTGGAGTGCAATGAAGTTTCGAGTAATGAGTTATGAGATGTCTATGTTTTTGTAGTAACTTTGGGCAGCCTGTATATTGGAGCTCAGGGCTGTGTTCCTGAGTTGCTGGAGAATTTGCGTGGTATGTCTTGCTCTGGAACTTGTTGGCCCTTGGGTGGTGCTTGGTTTTGGTGTAGGTATGGAGGTGTTTGATGAGCTCCTGTCAATTAATGTTCCCTGGAGTCAGGAGTTCCCTGGAGTCAGGGTTTGGACTTAAGCCTCCTGCTTCCGGTTTTCAGTCTTATTTTTACAATAGTCTCAAAACTTCTCCTTCTATACAGTACCATTGATAAAACATCTAAGTTAAAGATGAACAGTTTCTCCACAGTGAGGAACACCCAGAAATGTTCACAGAGTTACATGGAGAAGAGAAGAGGGAGGAGGGAGTTAGAGGTGACCTGAACGAGGTGAGGTGGAATCAATAGAGGAGAGAGCAGGCTAGCCAGTAATCACTTCCTTATGTGCACTCCACAAGTGGACCACTCTGAGATGTTCACGGAGTTATACAGAGAATAGAGAAGGGAGGAAGGAGACAGAGGTGGCCAGGAGGATAAAAGGGGGGAATGAAAAGGAGAGAGACAGATCCAGCCAGAAATCAGTTCCCTAAGTGTTCTCCACCGTCTGGAACACAGAAATTCACAGAGTTGGGTAGATCAGAGAGGGGTTAGGCAGGACACACAGGCAACCTGGTGGAGAAAAAGGAGAGTCCAGAGGGGGAGAGAGCAGTCAAGCCAGTAATCTCGCTCCCATTTAAAAATGGGTACTGAAGATTGGGTTCTTAAAGTTACAAAATTGATAACGAATACCAAAAAGCAAATTAAAATCTACAGTAGAGTGTGAAATTTCAAAGATACAATGTTAAAGAAAAGAAGAAAAAGAGAACAAAAAAAAAACAGTCACAAAAATTATAAAGAAAATATAGGTACAAAATTGATAACAAATACCAAAAAACAAAAATTAAAAATCTAGAGTAGAGTTTGGGATTTCAAAAATACAATGTTAAAGAAAAGAGGAAAAAAATTTAATAAAAGAAAGAGAAAAAAAAAGTCACAAAAATTATTAAAAAATATAGGTACAAAATTGATAACAAATACCAAAAAGCAGAAATTAAAAATCTAGAGTATAGTGTGGTATTTCAGAAATACAATGTTAAAGAAAAGAAGAAAAAGAGAAAAAAAAAGTCACAAAATTATTTAAAAAAATATAGGTACAAAATTGATAACAAATACCAAAAAGCAAAAATTAAAAATCTAGAATAGAGTTCGGAATTTCAAAAATACAATGTTAAAGAAAAGAAGAAAAAAAATTAATAAAAGAAAAAAAAAACAAAGTCACAAAAATTATAAAAAATATATATATGAAGTTTGCTTTTAAAAAAATAGAGACTTTTTTTTTGTTGTTTTTTTTTGGGCAAAGTAATAGTAGGTTCAGTTCAGTCGCTTAGTCGTGTCCGACTCTTTGCGACCCCATGAATCGCAGCACACCAGGCCTCCCTGTCCATCATCAACTCCCGGACTTCACTCACACTGACGCCCATCGAGTCAGCGATGCCATCCAGCCATCTCATCCTCTCTCGTCCCCTTCTCCTCCTGGCCCCAATCCCTCCGAGCATCAGAGTCTTTTCCAATGAGTCAACTCTTCGCGTGAGGAGGCCAAAGTACTGGAGTTTCAGCTTTAGCATAAAAGTGAAAATTAAAGGAGTAATAGAGGACTTAAAATTTTTTTAAAAATTAAAAAAAAAAAAGAATGATTGTAAAAATAATAAAAATATATCTAGGACTTTCTCTGGTGGTGGTGTGGGTATTGTGGGGTCATTTCATTTTCGGCTAGTTCCTTGGTCCGGCTTATATTTCTCAAGATCTATAGGTCCCTTCGTATGTAGTCGGTACTAATGACAGGGTTTTAATCTGTTGCACCTGTTGCTTCCAAGGTGGTTCCCTCTGTTTTAGCTTCTGTTTGCTGGTTTCTTCAGTGTCTGATTTCTGCCCTGACACAAAGGGGGCGATGGTGAACACTTTTTTTTTTTTTTTAGGCTCACTTGTTCAGTCGCGCTGTGGGGAGGGAGGGACACTGCAAACAAATAACACTGGCGTGTGCTCGCAGTGCCTCAGCCACACTGGGCCTGCCCCCGCTCATGGCGCATGTACCCTCCCTGCCCACACTGCCCAGGCTCTAGGTTGCTCCTCTGGGAACCATCCAAGGCCGGCCCTGGGCTGCATGCACCTCCCAGGTCTAAGCCGCTCAGGTTCAGGCGCTTGGGTAGTCCTCAGAGGTGCAGACTCAGTTGAGCCTGCGTTTTGTGCCCTTCCCAGGTCCGAGCAGCTCAGGTAGGTGATGAGGTGTTTTGGCCAGCGCCTTCACTGCGACTTATCACCTTTCCCATCCCTGCCGCTCGGTTTTCTGGGTATACAACCAGCGCACCTTCTCAGACGGATGTTGACCGTTCAGAACCCCACGAAGTCTTAGTTAGCAAAGAAGCCTGCTTACAGTTTTGTAGATAATGTCTTTCTCGGGCTACAATTGCCCCCTTCCAGCTCTGGCTGCCTGTCACCGGAGGGGGATGGTCTGCAGCCGGCTGTCTCTGTTCAGTCCTTTGTTCTGTGCACGGGCCTGGCAGTGTCTTAGGTTAAGGCTGGCTTTTCGCGTGATAGTTATCCCACAGTCTGATTTGCTAGCCCAAGTTAGTTCGCTCAGATAGTGCTCCGGGCATTCAGGCCAGATCCTTACTTTAAGCGATGCAGCCTCCGTGACCAGCTCCCGCTTGCTAGTGGCAGATGCAGGTGTCTCTGCTGCTTCTCCGCTGGGGGAGTTACCGTTGGGCTTGTAATCTGTGGGTTTTAATTGTTTATTTATTTTTCCTCCCTGTTATGTTGCTGTCTGTGCTTCCAAATCTCTCAACAGACTCGGCAGTGAGAGTGTTTCCTGGTGTTTGGAAACTTCTCTTTTTAAGACTCCCTTGCCAGGACGGAGCTCCGTCCCTCCCTTTTGTCTCTTTTTTTGTCTTTTATATTTTTTCCTACCTCCTTTCGAAGACAGTGGGCTGCTTTTCTGGGTGTCTGATGTCCTCTGCCAGCATTCAGAAATTATTTTATGGAATTTACTTGGTTTTTAAATGTTCTTTTGATGAATTTGTGGGGGAGAAAGTGGTCTCCCCGTCCTATTCCTTCACCATCTTCTGAAGGGATTTTAATAATCAACTAATATTTCATATTCCAAGTGGAGATGGCATTATCTGTATGATGTGATGGAGTATTTTTGTTGTAGCTTTAATTTTCTAAGAATCTAGTGTGTATGTGTATCTGTGTGAATGTATATGTGTGTTTGTTTTCGTTTTGCTGTTGTATATTGTTAGTTTGACATTGTGGCACTTAACAAGAACAAGAGAATGTGCTAGACTGGGGGGATAAGCTTTTTGTCTTTTTATTTATTTTATTTATTTATTTTAATTGGAGGGTAATTACTTTACAATATTGTAGTGGTTTTTGCCATGCATGTACATGAATCAGCCATGGATGTACATGTGTCCCCTGTCCTGAATCCCCCTCCCGCCTCCCTCCCATCCCACCCCTCAGGGTCGTCCCAGTGCACCTAGGAGTCACATTACTGGGAACTCTATCTTTCTTTCTTCATCTGTTCAGAGGAAAATATTTTTGTGAATTCTTTAACTTTTTCATATATTGGTATGTAATCAGTACTTTTCAGAAAAGGATTTCTAGGGTGAGAAACCTAAAACAGGAGTTATGTGACTAAATGTGATTATTATTTTTTGGATAAAAATTGCTTGAGAAAATGTACACAGCTTGACTTTGTTGACTTTTGACTAATGGGTAATTCCAGCTTTCTGTGAGATTTTGTACTTTAATCTTTTTTCCGAGAATTTTAGCTTTCATATAAAAGAAAATAATGTAGAATATATTTCCTTATGCTACTTGTTTATCCAGGAGGAATGGTTGGTTACCAAGGTATATTATCCCACCTTAAATTTCATTTTAAATTATGTGGAGATTAAAGCCTTCTTTAAAGATTCTGATTTGAATTCTGCATTATCTTCTGATTAAATCTTGAAATAATCTATTTTGTTTCATTTTCAGTAATAATTGAATCTATGACTAACGTACCTCCAGTTAATGAGGAGACTGTAATTTTTAAAACTGATCGACAGGCAGCAGGAAAGGTTTGTAAAACAATACTCAATTCCTACTAATTACCCTGTTTCTTTGTTGATTGGATTTTCTGACTTTAGTATCTTAAGTTTATTAGTTAAGTATGTGAGCAATTTAGAGCTCTCAAATTTTAGTACATTCCTGATTTTCTTCAGTAATTTGTGTCTGTCTGTAAATTGGTTTAATTTGTTGTTGTTTTTGTATAGAATTATTTCCTGACATTTGTCAGGTTCTTTGCCAGGCAGTGGGTCTGTATTTTGAATAAGACACAGTTCTTCCAGGTACTCAGTTGGGTGCAGGAGACTTTCCAATGCATAATAGTTCATAAACCTTTTTGCTTTTTGTGGCCCTTTGAATAGTAGCTCTTGAAACTTTTTAGACTTTGACTTCCTCACTTGGAAGCTGAGAGTGGAATCTTTTCAAGTGGAAAAAGTTTTAGGTGACACCAGTAAAGTGTCACTGTAAGCACTTTCTGGAGAATTGTGAATATGTACTTTAGTACTGTTATAAGATTAGGTCCCTTTTAACATCCTTACATGCAGGGAACAACCCTGCATGATGGATGGCTGCATTTTACCCAATAGATATATAATTCTGAGTGGTCATCGGAGGACAGAAAATCTTCCAAGATGAAGAATATAAATATCAACCAAGTATTCTCTTTCTGGCAGCAGGGGCAGAGTTTTATTCACCTCGGGATATTCCACTGTGTATAGTTAGAGTCCTTTGTGGATTATATGGGCTAAGTAAATAAGTACTGAGTTGATAACAGACAATTAAGAAACCAGATGTTGTCTCTGGAGAAAACTTATTGGGCTTTACTTTTTCCTAGATAAGTGACAGTTGACATCTTTTTTATTTTAAGAAATAGAATTAATTCGTGTTTAATCTGAAAAAAAGCATTTATTTTGAATTATATTATTAGAGCAACTCACATAATTTTCCCTTTTCTGTGCCTTTTCCTGCTGTTCCATTCTGACAAATTAGAAAGGGATTTGGCTTTTATGAGGGCCATGCCACCCTGCACTGCCTACTTTTTAGGTTGACAGACTAATTTACCAAAATAAATGAGTCTCTTAGAACTGCAAAGCAATCAGTGACAGAATTAATTGGAGTCCAGAGCTAATGCTTTTTGGCAATTTTTGAAAAAGTTTGTGAAGAGAAGAAAGACTTTAATACCTGAAGGGTGGTGTTGACTTTTCTCTTTCAAATACCTAGGCTTAATACTTTTGTTTCAAGTATGGGTCTCAGTACTTTTGGTTCAGAGGAAGAAGTACTGAAATACAGAATAAACCCTATTTACTGCTGGTACCTTTGTAAGGGCCTAGAGAGAGTCTAGGGGCTTAGCCTGGGAAGCTGTTGAGAGAGAGGAATGGAGGTGAGTGGAGATGGCTGGGGAGGGGAGCTCTTGAGCACAGGGATGCTGCTGTACCTCTTGGGGAGACCAGGGAGAAGAGGCTAGGGAAACGTACTTCCTGCTTTTCTGACTGAATTAAAACTGATTATTTCCATGATTCCTTTTATTTATGACATTCTTCCTTTTCCCTCTCCTTTTCAGTAACAGTAATAATCAGCTACAGTGTCAGATATCTTCGGTATCTTTTTAAATTCACTGAAACTGTAAGGAAATAGAATTATCCTGATTTATTCAGAAATCACAATAGCTAAAAAGGAGCAAAGTGCAATTTATAACGCAGGTGGTCTGATTTTTTTTTGCCCCCGTCCCATCTCCTTCCTTGTTTCCCACTGATTTAAAGGAGGGCAACTTCAGATTTGAAATTCTGCCTTTTGCACTTTAATCCTAGAAACGATTAGTTCCTGTTGATAATTAATGAATGAATTCCATTTTTAATGTTGAATTCTTATATTAGGGAATTTTTAAAACATTAACAACTTATGCCACCTATAAGTTGGATTTCTTGATCATTGTCTCTACCTTTAGTTTTGAATATTTGTTCGAGTGTTTGTTGTTTTTATTGTTTTTTTGTTTTACTTTTTAACAAATGAGGACTTTTCAGTCAATCAGCAACTGAGGATGTAATAAAATAGGTACTTTTAATGCAGTTGATTTAAATTATTATTTGGAATGTTATTTAATAATTTGCATCAAGAGTTTTAGTAGTAATCATACTTTTGGCTTTGATAGTTCCATCCCTTATGAACTAGTTTTAAGGAATTCTGAAGTACAGAGATTTACAGATAAAGGTGTTCATTATGGCGTTATTTCTGAACAAATTGGGAGCTTGTCTCAATATTCTACAATATAAGATAGGTTAAATTCTGCTAGATCTATAAAGGAGTGTTAAATAGCCACAGAAATTATATATTATGAAAAATATATTTAACATGAAAAAAACTAAAACTTTAGGCTTTAAAAGGGAGCAGTAGATCAGTGGAACAGGATAGAAAGCCGGAAAATAAGCTCATGCACTTATGATCAATTAATTTACAATGAAAGAGGCAAGAATAGGCAATGAAGAAAAGACAGTCTCTTTAGTAGGTGGAAAATCTGGACAGCTATATGTAAAGATTGAAATTAGAACATTCTCTAATACCATGTTGCTAAAGTCGGAATGGATTGAAGACCTAAATACAAGACAGGATATGATCAAACTTTTAAAGGAAAACATGGGCAGAACCCTTTTTGACATAAATCACAGCAGTGTTTTTTTTAGCTCTGTCTCCTAGAGTAATGGAAGGAAAGACAAAAATAAACAAACAGGACCTGATCAAACTTAAAAGCTTTTACACATTAAAGAAAACCATAGACAAAACAAAAAGCCTGTAGACTGGAAGAAAATATTTGCAATTTATGCTACCAATGGGATTAATTTCCAAAATACACAAATAGCTCATACAGGTCAATATCAAACAACCCAATCAAAAATGAGCAGAAGACCTAAATAGACATTTTTCTAAAGACATACAGATGGCTAAGAGGCACATGAAAAGATACTCAATATCTCTAATTATTGGAGAAATTCAGGTCAACATATACACAATGGAATATTACTCAGCTATTAAAAAGAAAGCATTTGAATCAGTTTTAATGAGGTAGATGAAACTGGAGCCTATTATACAGAGTGAAGTAAGTCAGAAAGACACCAATATAGTATATTAACGCATATATGTGGGATTTAGAAAGATGGGAATGATGACCCTATATACGAGACAACAAAAGAGATACAGATGTAAAGAACAGACTGTTGGACTCTGTGGGAGAAGGCGAGGGTGGGATGATTTGAGAGAATAGCATTGAAACATATATATTATCATAAGTGAAACAGATCGCCAGCCCAGGTTCAATGTGTGAGACAGGGTGCTCAGGGCTGGTGCACTGGGATGACACTGAGGGATGGGATAGGGAGGGAGATGGAAGGGGGGTTCAGGATGGGGAACACATGTACACCCATGGCTGATTCATGTGACCGTACGGCAAAAACCTCCACAATATTGTGAAATAAGAAGCCTCCAATTAAAAAAAAAAATCAAAACAAAAAAACTATAGTGAAGTATTACCTCATACCAGTCAGAATGGCCATCACTAGAAAGTCTGTAGATAATAAACCCTGGTGAGGGTGTGGAGTAAAAGGAACTCTCTTTCACTGTTGGTGGGAATGTAAATTGGTGCAGCCACTATGGACGGTGGTATGGAGGTTCCTTATAAATCTGTAGAGTTAGTGTATGATCCGGCAGTCTTATTTCTGAGTGTATATCCAGAGAAAACTATAATTTGGAAAGGTACATGTATGCCAGAGTTCATAGCAGCACTATTTCCAGTGGCCAACACGTGGAAGCCACGTACATGTCCATTGATAGATGACTGGAATCTGAAAAATCACACACATGCAGTATTGTTTCTGTTTTATGTTTTGTTTTTTTGGTCAAGAGGCTTGTGGGATCTTAATTTCCCAAGCAGGGATTCAACCTGCACCCTCTATATTGGAAAGTGAAGGCTTAACCACTGGACTGCCAGGGAAGTCCCAATAGTATGAACTTTTGAAGTCCTTGTTTTACTGTCGAAGGAGAACTTTATGTTTCTTCTCTTTTATAGATATTTGAGATATTTGGACCTGTTGCACATCCATTTTATGTATTACGGTTTAATTCTTCAGAGCATATTGAAAATAAAGGTATTAAAATAAAGGACACTATGTATTTTGCTCCATCAATGAAAGACTTCACCCAGTATATATTCACAGAGAAGCTTAAACAGTAAGTACTTTATTGGCATGTTACTTCGTTGCTTATCTGGTGTTTGTGTTTTAGGAGTAATTCTTAGTGATGTAGTTTCTTGCAGTTAGGCTGATATCTGTGTTCCCAAGAGCTCATTTGTCTTCCTGGTAACATCTCTGAAAGCTACAGTTGTTATCAGGTTTTACAAGGTAGAGATCATTTGTATTTTTTGACCAAAATGACGGATCAACTGGTAAGAGCACATTTGGGCCATATACATTTTCTGAATTTTAATTCATTATCTTTTCCATTATATACTTTTGTGCATATATGTGCTACAACTTTTCCATCGTAAAGAAAGATTTCTTTGGATTGCATCCATAAGCTTCATTATTTAATGCAACTTTATAATTCTTAAAAAAAGAAAATGAGTAAATTTTAGGTTGCTTATAAATTGTGAATTTATAGAAGAACATATTTGTGTGTTATGTATCAAGCTGCAATTAACAGAGTTGACTTAACAAGCAAACCAGCGATCTCCATTCTGTCTGTAAATGTGCTGTATGATATCCTGTGGTATGTATCTGGTGATATTTCTTGTTTCCACTGATGAGCTATATATTTGTCAGGTATAAATTTGTTGCCAGATGTTAGCTGTAGAGCTATTTTTATCAGATTTGTTATTATAATTACATAATTAATTTTTGCACAAGCCAGTGGCATATGAATTAAAGTAGAATAACTTTTTCTGTAAATATAAATTGAATGCTTTGGAAGGATGTAATAAATATGAACCAATAAAATGTTGCCCATTTAGGAGTGGAGAAAAATACAGCAAAGGATTGGGGAAGAGATCTTAAATCTGAAAAGATTTTGTACTCAGTTTGACACAAAAGTCCCTTTGAACTCTAACTGTGTTTCAGTTGGAAACTTGAAATACAGGTGAAGCATTAGGAGTGTTGTTTTTGCAGAAGATATCGTGAGTAGTAACTTCGGTGCTTGTCAAACCATGATACCAGTCCCATCTGGGAGAAGGCCTCTTTACCACTTACATATTAAATCCAGTCTGAGTTTTAATATTTGGAAATCTCTGAAATGAGATGAATATTTTGTTCCTGATAATTTGTTAAACTCATGTTTAAGAAAACACAGAAGTACCTACAGGAACTTAAGTTGTTCTTCAGGCTATGTAAGGTTAATTTTTCTAAATAACCATTAACATGAAAGGTGAATTAAATATAGCAAAGTTATAAAAATTTTAATATGCTTTAAAATCATGCCTTAAATAGCATTTCGTTCTGTTTGAATATTAAGTTGTTGCTTTGGATATTCCATATATTAGCTTTAAAGGGGTAAACTATTTTAGCTTAAAATAGATAGGATGAAGAGATTTTTCTGAAGGTGTTTTTAGATAGATTTAGAAGCAGTCTTTGTTCTGATTTGCAAGAACAAGATTTTTTGTCTTTTTTTGCAAAGAAAGAATAAGAAACTAAAGAATCTGGAAATTGAGCCCACTCGGCAGAAGCCCCCCCTGATGAAGTCCATTCTGTTCTAGACTGCATTTTTTCTGTTGGTCAAGGGAACTCCTTTCCTTTGAGGTGGAGAAGTTGAACTTATCTCCAGCTTGCCTGCCTTTAGTTGGGTTAATTTAATCTTAGCTTCCCATGAACTTACTCTTGTTAAAGGTGCTGTTGGAAATCTTGCTTGTTCTTTTGTTTAGTAGTTTTTGATTTTCTGTGGTAATGCCCCAGTTGGGGAACTTTTCCCATTTCTGCCTTTAGAAGATTTCATTCTTAGGTCACTTCAGGCCGTGAGATGGTATCCATGCAAAAAGGAGCCCTGGAGCTATGTTAAATGCATGGGTAGAAGATAATAATTAAAAATGGAAAAAGTCATTGATAAGGCTTTATGTATAACAACAGACTTCCAAATTAAAACAGTAGAGTAGACTCAGAAAAAAAGATTTCATGTTGTGTGAGCTCACTGACATCTGTAAATTGATTTTAATGGATTAATGGATTAATTAATTCCTAGGAGTTTCATTTATTTTTGAGATTTGGTGTCAAGCAATGAGGACAACATCTACTCCTAATACTTTGTAATATTTTAATGTAATTGAATAACACATACTGTCAAACTGTGAAATCAGGATCAAACAGATACAATTAAAAATGAGCTGTCAGAAATTATAATAGATCTACATGCTTTTGTTGGTCATAGAGTATAAAACTTTTCACCAAGAAGAGTTAGTGTCCTATCGGATCTTCACAGCTCCTCCTCCCCAAACTCTAGATGCCTTTGTCTCACCCTCTGCTCTGAGAGTCACTCTTGGAACAAGCCTTGCTTACTCATGGAGGATCACTGATAATTCTCAGGTGAATTGAGGAAGAAGCATTTCATGTTGTGATCTCTGTTGTTGAACCTGTAAAGTCTTACATAAGGAAATACCTCATATTCCCTTTTCGTGTCCTTGGCACCTGAACATCTGATGGTGGTCTTGGATAGGTATTTACTGAAGGAGGTTTATGAGCTGAGCTCAGGTATTACGAAAGTATCAGTCAGAGTCAGAGCACCTGGAGCTGCTAAAGAATTGCAGAACCACTTTGCCCTGCACAGCGTGGTGTCGACTTCTCATTCTGATTCTCCACTCCTAATATATATGTGTGCTTTTCCCACATTTTCTTAAATAAAGAACAGAGAAATGAACCTTTATTCTTTTCTCTTATTGTCTTATATATTGCAAATTAAGATTGAGCTTAGGTCTTTTGCTTTTTTATTTTCCATGCTATTAGGTTATAAGCACTTAACAGAATCTTAATAAGTACTTTGACCCTTTGACCTTTGTTTGTTCCCCTAGGGATAGGGGATCAGATGCATCATGGAAGAATGATCAAGAACCACCACCAGAGGTAAGTGTCTTTTCACACAGTATTTGAGAAAGGAAGACAGGACTCAGTCTTATACATCCCTCATTCCTGACCTGAAGGATGTCCTCGAAACTGCTCACTAGTCACACTGCCTTCTGCCAGCCCGCGTGCTCTCCCCTCCCTCTGACGCCTTTTATACCTCACAATTAGAGATTGTGGTCATTTGAGAAAAAATATTTTCAATCACATTTTAATTATTATCAGATTATCATTTTCCTTATAGTGTCCTGTTTTTATCAATTTTGTTGATACCTGGTAAAGGCAAAATTATCATTTAAAATATTTTTTTTTAGTTTAGTATATTCACCACATGGGACATGAAGATGTTTATTGATGGTACTTTTAATAAGCTACTTTTCTTTTGGAGGTAGAAAATAATTACAGTCTACCTACTTCTCCATTTTTTACAGGATACTCACCTTCCTAAAAAGAGTGTTCTTTTTCTTGTCAGCAATAATATTTTACATTTCAAAGTAGCTTGATATATATGGTCTTTATTAAAACATGAAAATTACAGCAATGAGTATATACATTCTTAAAAATAGCATGAATTTATACTTTTGCATTTTTATAAAACAAAAATGCAATTATAAGAGAGTTTTTTAATGTGCTCATAAGTTCTGATGAAGTTTCTCAGTTTTGTAAATTCTTGATATTTATAGATTTAACTTTGGTCATTGTAGATTCTCAAGCAGTGCTAAAGGTTCATGATCTGTGTTAATTTGTGATTTTGCTGACGCTGTGTGAGTCAGTGGATGCCCACTTAGAGGATTACGCAATCAGAAGCAATCCTGTTTTAGCATTCACATTGCCACGGCATTATGCCTTCTGATTTGTGTCATGTGTACATGTATTAACTTTCAGGGTCACTTAAATAAGTGCTTTATTCTCTTTACCTCTGATAACGTACCATTGGATTGGTAAATGCATATGACATAAATCTATTTTTTTCGTGTAAGGCCTTGGATTTCAGTGATGATGAAAAGGAAAAAGAAGCCAAACAGAGGAAAAAATCTCAGATTCAAGGTCGGAAAAAATTCAGATCTGAATTTAATGAACCTGGTGAGTTAAATGTAGAAAATGTGCATACATGTTAAGTCTCTTCTGTTGTGTCCGACTTTTGCGACCCCAGGGCCTGGAATCTGTTAGGCTCCTCTGTACATAGGATTCTCCAGGAAAGAATACTAGAGTGGGTTGCCGTGCCCTCCTCAGCATTCAGTTCAGTCTAGTCACTCAATCGTGTCTGAAGCAAAATCACAAATCACAAATTAGCAACCCCATGGACTGCAGCACACCAGGCTTCCCTGTCCATCACCAACTCCGAGTTTACTCAAACTCTTCTCCATTGAGTTGGTGATGCCATCCAACCTCTGTCATCCCCTTCTCCTCTTGCCTTCAGTCTTTCCCAGCCTTAGGGTCTTTTCCAATGAGTCAGTTTTTCCCATCAGGTGGCCAAAGTATTGGAGTTTCAGCTTTAGCTTCAGTCTTTCCAATGAATATTCAGGACTGATCTCCTTTAGGTTGGATCTTCTTGCAGTCCAAGGGACTCTCAAGAGTCTTCTCCAATACCACAGCTCAAAAGCATCAATTCTTCAGTGCTCACCTTTCTTTATAGTGCAACTCTCACATCCATACGTGACTGCTGGAAAAACCATAGCCTTGACTAGACAGACCTTTGTTGGCAAAGGGATGTCTCTGCTTTTTAATATGCTGTCTAGGTTGGTCATAGCTTTTCTTCCAAGGAGCAGGCATCTTTTAAACTTCATGGTTGCAGTCACCATATGCAGTGATTTTGGAGCCCCAAAAAATAAAGTGTCACTGTTTCCACTGTTTTCCCATCTATTTGCCATGAAGTGATGATACCGGATGCCATGATCTTAGTTTTCTGAATGTTGGGCTTTAAGCCAACTTTTTCACTCTCCTCTTTCACTTTCATCAAGAGGCTCTTTAGTTCTTTTCTTTCTGCCATAAGGGTGGTGTCATCTGCATATCTGAGTTTATTGATATTTCTCCCTGCAATCTTGATTCCCAGCTTGTGCTTCGTCCAGTCCAGCGTTTTTCATGAGGTACTTTGCATATAAGTTAAATAAGCATGGTGACAGTATACAACCTTGATGTATGCCTTTCCCTATTTGGAACCAGTCTGTTGTTCCATGTCCAGTTTTAACTGTTGCTTCTTGACAGGTCAGGTGGTCTGGTATTCCCATCTCTTAAAGAATTTTCCACAGTTTGTTGTGATCCACACAGTCAAAGGCTTTGGCATAGTCAATAAAGCAGAAGTAGATATTTTTCTGGAACTCTCTTGCTTTTTCGATGATCCACTGGATGTTGGCAATTTGATCTCTGTTTCCTCTGTCTTTTCTAAATCCAGTTTCAACATCTGGAAGTTCATGGTTCACATACTGTTGAAGCCTGGCTTTGAGAATTTTGAGCATTATTTTGCTAATGTGTGAAATGAGTGCAGTTCTGTGGTAGTTTGAGCATTCTTTGGCACTCCTAAGTGTAGTATATAGTATTTTTAATCTTCATTTACATCTGTATAAATTGCTCAGTAAGAAAACTGAGGGAGCTATCTAGGGGTTTTCTTGTACTTTCTGGCATCTGCCAGTATTGGAGGCATCGCACAGCATGGGGTGGGGTGTGGTAGGAGAGGCACAAGGGACACTCGGGTAGTTTTCAAGCTTGGGGGTGTAAAAAATGGCCCCTTGGGATAAAAAGTAAAAGAATCATTTGTGCTTATCAGTCCTTTTTTTTTTTTTTTTCAAGAAACCTGTTTGCTTCCATTTTTAGAATTAAATGATATAGTGCTTAAGCTAAAATCAAGGTGTTTTGTTAGCTTTTAACACCAGTGCAGTCACAGAAGAAGGTCCTCATGTTGCCTTGTTATATCCACACCCATTTCCTTTCTTCTTCCGTTTCCTCAACTCCCGACAGGCACTCATCTGTGTGCCATTTCTGTGATATATTTTGTCCTGTCAAGAATGGTTCATATAAATTATCAGTTGGGTTTTGTTATTGAGCATATTTTTCTGGAAGTCATCTAGATTGTTGTATGTATAATAAGTATGTTTTCATTCCAGGGTGGTGGTCTGTGGTATGAGTATACCGCAGGTGGTTTAACCATTCATCCATTTAAGGGCATTTGTGTTGTTTACAGTTTTGGGTTTTATGAATAAAGCTGCTTTATACATTTGTGCACAGATTTTTATGTGAACACAAATGTTCACATTTCTCTGGGATAAATGTCCAAGAGTACAGTTGGGTTATATAATACAGTTGACAAGTGAACAACTTTGGGGTAAGGGGCACTGACATCCCCCTCCCTTCCATGCAGTTGAAAATCTGTATGACTTAAAGTTGGCCCTCTGTACCCATGGTTATACATCCATGGATTCAGCCAAGCATGGATTGTATAGTATGTTTTTATTGAGAAAAATCTGCTTAAAGGTGGACCTATGTAGTTCAAACCTGTGTTAATTTAAGGGCCCACTGTAGTTCCATGTTTAGTTTCTTGAGAGTCTTTCATATTGTTTTTCCTGTGGCTTTACCACTTTACATTCTTATCCCTAGTGTATGAGTTGCCCAGTTTGTCTGCATTCTCACAAGCATTTGTCATTGTCATCATTTTTTATTTTAGCCATTCTAATCAGTATGTGAATGATACGTAGTTGTGATTTTAACTTGGATTTTCCTAATGGCTAGTGATACTGACCAGCTTTCCATGTGTTCATTTGCTATCTATATCCCTTCAATGCTTTTTTGTTCATATTGTGCCCATTTTCTAATTGTATTTCTGCTTTACTCTTGAGTTATGAGAGTTTATATTTAATTGCTAACATTTCTTTAGCTTGAGTTTTCATCATTATAAAGGAGCTTTGCAGAATGAAATTTTTTTGTTTTGATGAAGCCCAATTTATCTGCTTTGCTTTGATGGAGTCTGAGAATTCCTTTCCTAGACTTACATTCCAAAGATTTTCTCTTTTTTATTTCCTAAAAGTTTTCATAATTATTTTTAGCCATTTTAATTCCTTTGCCTTTCCATATGACTTTTGAAATAAACTTCCCTATATTGACAGAAAGTCTTACTTGGATTTTGATAGAAATTGGATTGAACCTGTGTATTGGTTTGGGGAGAATTGACGTCTTAACTGGATTGAGTCTTCTGTTCCACAAACATGGTATACATCTCCATTAATTTAGATTTTTTTAAAATTTCTTTCACCAGCATTATGTAGTTTACAGAATGTAAGTTCTGTACATCTTTTATTATATGTACACCTGAGTATTTCAATTTGGGGGAAATCATTGTAACTGCTATTGCATTTTTAATTTGTGTTCATGTGTTCATTTCTAGAATATAGAAATAATTATTGTTCGTATGTTTAGCTTGTGTCTTGTGGCTTTGCTGAACTCATTAGTTCTAAGAGTTTTTCTCCTGAGATTTCGATGTAGACAGTTATGTCAGTGGCAAATAGAAATAGTGTTTGTCTTTTCCCTCCCAATCTGTATGCTTTTTTAGCTCTCTTTCAGTTCTGAATTGGCTGTAATATCTGGCACTATATTCAGTACGTATGTTTTATTCCTGATCATAGAAGGAAACATTCAGTATTTCACCATTAAGTATAATATTAGGTATAGGGTTACTGTAGGTGTTCTTTATCAAGTTGAGGAAGTTTCTGTTTAGTCTTCTGTCTAGTCGTCCTAAACATTTTTTCAGAAATCACGAATAATAATTTTGACAATTATTTTTCTGCATTGATTGATAATATCACATGACTCCTTCGTTAACTTGTTAATAAAGTAGATTACATTGGTTTTAGAATATTGAATGAGCATCACTGGAATAAACCAGTTAACCATGGCGTGTAATTCTTTGTAAATATTGCTGAATTTTGCTTATATTTTGATAAAGATTTTTATGTTTATATTCATGAGAGGTATTGGTCTAGTTTTCTTTCAGACTATTTTTAACTGGTTTTATTGTCAGCAGAGTAGTTTCATAAAAATGAATTGAGATTTTCTGTTTTTGGTATACTTGAAAACATTATGTAGACTTGCTGTTAATTTTTTATATTTGGTAAAAAAAATCTCCAGTGAACCACTTCAGACTGGAGATAGCTTTTTGGGGAGACTTAATTACAAATTCAGTTTACTTAATAGTTTACTTACTTTTCCATGTTGGATAGGTTATAGTAGCTTTTATTTTTCAAGGAGTTGGTCCATTTCATCTAATTTGTCAAATTATGTATGTAGAGTTGGTTTGCAAGATTGTCTTCATTTTGATGTCTTTGATATTCATCATTTGTGGCTTGTATTTTTTCAGTTTTGCTTAGAAGATAGCAAATTATATTGATCTTTCACAGAGCCAATTCTTTGTTATTGATTTTTATTTATTATTTTTCTATTAGCATTTGCATTCTTTTAACTCTTTATCATTAACTTTCTACTGCTTGCTTTGAGTTTATTTTGTTTTGGTTTTTATAGATTCTTAAGGTGGGAGTTCGGAGAAGGCAATGGCACCCCACTCCAGTACTCTTGCCTGGAAAATCCCATGGATAGAGGAGCCTGGTGGGCTACAGTCCATGGGGTCGCTGAGAGTCGGACCCGAATGAGTGACTTCACTTTCACTGTTAGTTGCTTGATCATGTCCAACTCTGCAATTCCAATGACTGTAGCCCACCAGGCTCCCCTCCCTCCAGGCCTTTCCTATTGTCTTTAATTGCACCGAACTGGTAGGTGACCCTTTTATCATAAAATGTCCCTATTCTGAAGCCTGTTTTATCTGATCTTATTATAATTAGTTATATTGCATATTGTAGCTTGTTCCATTCTCTTACATTCAACGTGACTATCACTTGAAATAAGCTTTTTACAGACTATAGTTGTTTTCTAATCCACTCTGCCAACTACTGTGTTTTGATTGGTATATTTAGACCATTTATATTTAATGTAATTATTGATATGTTTGGGCTTAAATCTGCTCTTTTCTGTATTCTTTCTAATTTTTATTTCTCTGTTGTCTTTCTTCTGCCTTCCTGTGGTTATAAATTGTTTTACAATTCTGTTTGCATTTATCTGCAGTGTTGATTGTATGAGTATAGCTTTTTCAGTGGTTCATTTAGGTCTTTAATTATCACAATCTACTGTTGTTGTTTTACAACTAGAGTGCAATCTATGACTGTGAATTTTAAATCATTATAACTAGGCTCTAACACAACTTTATTAGTCAAAATTGCAACTGTTAAAATGAACACATTTTCCCAACTAGAAGAAACAAGTTTGTTTATGCCTGTAACATAAAAATCTGTCCTTTGGGATTCAACAAATTCTTGGAAAGCATTTTCTGCCTTGTGCTGTGGAAGCATTTTCTGTGCAAAAAGTTGTCGAGCTACTTGAAGAAGTGGTCCTCAGTTGGCGAGAGGTTTTGTGAATATGGTAGATGAGGCAAAACTTCATAGCCCAATTCATTCAACTTTTGAAGCATTGGTTGTGTGACGTGTAGCCAGGCATCATTGTGGAGAACAATTGGGCCCTTTCTGTTGACCAATGCTAGCTTTAGGCATTGCAGTTTTGGGTGCATCTTATCAATTTGTTGAGCATACTTCTCAGATGTAATGGTTTCACTGAGATTCAGAAAGTTGTAGTGGATCAGACCGACAGCTGACCACCAAACAGTGACCATGACCTTTTTTTGGTGCAGATTTGGCTTTGGGAAGTGCTTTGGAGCTTCTTGGTCCAGCCACTGAGCTGATCATTGCCAGCTGTTGTGTAAAATCCATTTTTCATCACATGTCACAATCTGACTGAGAAATGGTTTGTTGTTGCTGCATAGAATTAAAGAAGATAACACTTCAGAACAACGACTTTTTTTTTTCAGTCAACTCATGAGGCAGCCACTTACTGAGCTTTTTCATCTTTCCAGTTTGCTTCAAATGGCAAATGACCATAAAATGGTTGATACTGAGTTCTTTAGCAACTTCTTATACAGTTGTTAAGAGGATCAGCTTTGATGATCCTCAATCATTGTCAGCTTCCAATACCCAGCCACTGCACTCTTCATCTTCAAGCCTCCTTTGCAAAACTCTTTGAACCACCACTGCACTGTCCATTAGTAGTTGCTGGGTCAAATGCATTGCTGATGTTGTGAGTTGTCTCTACTGCTTTATGACCCATTTTGATCTCGAAGAATAAAATTGCTTGTATTTGCTTTTTGTCAAACATCATTTCTCCAGTCTAAAATAAATATAAAATAAACAGCAAATAATAAGTCATTAGGGAAAAAACATAAAGTGAGAAATATGCATTTAATGATGTGTAACATAACCACATTTATTTAAGAATGTATTCCAATGTGAAATGGCAAAAATTCAACAATGCAAAACCACAGTCACCTTTGCACCAACCTAATACGTTGTTTTGTTCTTTCGGGGAAAGGAAGGAGGTTGCATTATTACTGTTTACGTCCAGGTGAGTATAAGAGTTAAGCTTTTCTTTTTAGCTTCAGTTGACATCTGAGCCTGGGGCTGTCTCATTACTCCTGGGCACAGACAGGCCTCCTCTTGTGTCTGCTGAATGTAAGAGTGCCTCATTACTGCTCCTGACAGTATTGGGACTGGCCTTGTTATGCTGGGCAGTGATGAATGTCTTGACTGTCCTGGGTTTTCTCTGACTCCACTGCAAGTGCAGGAAGTGGAGGAAGGCTTTTAGGGAGTTATTGCCAGTAGAGACAAAAGTCTATGTTCTCCATGTGATCTGCATTGTCATTGAGGGGACGTGCTGACTGGCTCCCTGCTCAGCCTCTTTGACCACCTTTGAACATGTGAGTGGAAGTGGTATCCAGTTTTCTGTGTGGTATTTGGCTGAAATCAAGTGGTTATTGTCTCAAAGTTTTGATAAACTTTCCTTCTCCTGATCCTCTGACCTTTAGGATTCATTTAAAGTTGATCATTGTAAGCCTTACAAAATTACAACGACTGTAAGATATACTGGAAGTTAAGGCATTCCTGAAATTTTAAACACTGTATTTTGATGTATGAAAATTAATTTTAATTTTGTCTTTATGCTCTTTCCTTCAAAGGTGAAGATTTTGCAGAAGTACATCACAATTGGAATGTTCATAGCTCTGCTTCAGAGCATTCCAAAGGATATCATAACAGAGAATTCACAAGAGGATTTTCCCAGGGTAGATATCCTCAATCTTGCCCTAGCAGGCCCCCACCTCCACAGTTTTATAACGCAGAACACATGGTCCCTCAGGACCCTTCAGGATTTGCGCCACAGAGACAGGATAGCCCCATGATGCCACAGTATCCCTTCCCTCCTCCAGGGTTTGACATGCATAACTTCTCCCTCCCTCCCCCCCACCCCCGCCACCCCCACCGCCTGCCTCTGCAAACATGGGCTGGGCTGCCCCTGCTGTGGCCCCTCACCCGATAATCCCCCTGCCCTACTCCCTAGCCCCCACCTCCGCCCCCGCCACCCCTGCCTCTGCCCTCCTCTTCTGGAGATGGTAATTCTGCTCATTTTGGACCTTACTATTAGGTTGATCTGATCTGATACATTCCTGAGAAATGTGGACTTTTATGTACACACATGCATATATATGTGGAAGCATTTTTTAAAAAGAGATTATAGAGCTAGATTTTTAAAGCATTGTAAATTAAAAAATAGTTCCTTCAGTTTTAGGTTGATATGTATTGTAACCTTTATGAAAATTTAATGTTAAACTTGTGGCGGGGAATCCAATTATGTAATATTTAATTAATTCTTTGAACCTTGCCTAATTAAATAGTATGCTTCAATTTAATAATCTGGGGCACCTTTCATCATGGATTAAAATATATTGACCATACTGATTATCTTCTTGGTATATCTGAAAATAAAATGTTAAGTCCTATTGAAAGCCTTTAAAATAAACTATTTTTATAAATATATTTTAAAAATTGACTCTGGTTGTAAATGCAGTTTACCAATAAATTAAAATGTACCTTTTTTTTTTTTTTTTAAAGCAGGTGAAAATACAGAGAAGAAAAGCATTATTATGTCTTGGCAGAAGTCATGTGTATAATTAAAGTTAATATTTATTTATTTTGCATTGACAGGCTTTCCATTATCTGTGCAGATTTCCATTATTCAGGCATGATCCAGTAAACTTTACTGTTTAACTGCTTAAAGAGACATAAAGAGTATTCACAGTAAAATGCATTATTCATTTACAGTAATGTGCATTTACCAACAGCAAGGAGACTTGTGTGTCCATATGGATTTCCCAGATTCTTGGATGCCTGACACAGATTAAGTGCTTAAAAAAAAACCTATTAAATGACAGACTGAATGTAGACTTTTAATTAAATAACCAGTGAATGTTATTTTACATGATTATGTACTCATGAAACATAAGTGTAAGGAAATCTTAGAATTTTAGAGATAGAAGAGGCTTTAAAAGTAGCCTAGAGTAGTCCTAATTTAATAACCTTGGAGCGGCCTAAGGACTCCAGAGAAGTCAAGTCACTACGGTTGCCAGTGAGGCAGCAAGAAGATAAACTGAATTCTGATCTTCAGACCTGTACTTAATATTAAATTGGTGTTTTCCAATCTTTCATTCCTTGGCAGTCTTAGAAAATAATACTTGTTTGCTGGTTAGGGTAACCGGGTAATTTATCACAAGTATGTGGATTCTAGTTGCAGGTCCCCATTTTCTTCCCCCTCCCCCCACCACCCCCAAAGGCTGAGGAGACTCTATTCAGGTTCTTGGGTCTTGAGATGAGAGGTTCTTGCTTTGGTGGTAACACTGGCTTAAACATGTGTTGTATTTCATGTTTCTTTTCTGAAATGATATTTATTGCAGCTTCTGTTTAGGAGTTGCCTTTATAGATCACAGCACAGTCTTACAGCATAGTAAGACACAGTCTTCTTTTGGTTGATGAAATATTTTAAGAGTTACATGAGGCTATATCTAAAAGCACTGAGGAAACCCCAAAACAGAAATTGTGAGATGTTGCCATTCAGTTGCAACAAGTTAGTGAGCTGTTATAATCCTCAAGGTATGTAAAAAATCTTTAGACCTCTGTTCAAAAGTAGACTGTAGATATTGACAATATCTATTTAATACCTGAAGAAACTTAGAGCTGAGTGATACCATTTGACTTCTGCTTTCAATTAAGCTGCTACCTTAAGTACTTAGGTCCAACTTGCCTTCCTCCCTATACTTATTTCAAGGCCTTTGAAACTTCAGAAATGACCTAAGCTTTGAATGATTTATTAAAAGTGCACATTCTTGAGTTTTATCCTAAGATTCAAATTTAGTAGATCTGAGATAAGATCTAGGAAACCACTTTTAACAGGTACCCCCAGGTGATGAATTTCAGGATTTATTCTTGGTCTGTGTGGATTTCAGGGTACATGTCTATTGCAACTTCTACACCCTTCCCTCTGGGACTGAAGGGAGTTGTTTAGGGTGGTAGTGAGGCTGTGGAGGGAGTTGGGGAAGAAGAGAGAAATAAAACTGGCTGCCTGAATTGTTCATGACAACTCACTCACTTGGTTCTGTTATATATATATTTTTTTAGCTGTACACATCTTTGGAGTTTAAGAGGAGGAACCCAAGTTTGGAAAAAAATATTATAATTTTCATCATCTTAATCTTAGAGTGCTGTTTTTAAAATCGTATGGTCTTAGATCCTTAAATTACTAGCCAATATAAATACTTAGAATATTCTTCACATGCCATTTGTCATCTGAAATAGGCTATTCTTTAAGCCTTTTTTCTACAATGAAATAGATAGTCATTCACATTATAGCATACAGATAATGCTTCTGCATGTCTGTGTATGTTGGTTGCTCAGTCTTGTCTGACTCTGCAACACATGGGCAGTAGCCCGCCAGGTGCCTCTGTCCATGGGATTTTCCAGGCAAGAATACTGGAGTGGGTTGCCATTTCCTTCTCCAGGGGATTTTCCTGACCCAGGGATTGAACCCGAATCTCCTGCATTGCAGGCAGATTCTTTACCATCTGAGCCATCAGGGAAGCCTTTTGCATGTCTTGTTATAAATAATGATAAAAGGAAATAAAAATTATAGCCTAAGCTAATACGTTTATTTTATTAGATGAGTGTCTTTCTCCTTTTCCTTTCTTTAATGGAAAAGATAGTGAAGTCCTTGGTAATTGGATGACTTGTCCTCATGTTAGGAATAAAGCCTGAAAGAACTGGGTTGAGACTAGTGTAGACCTAGAATAGGAGGTGCAGTACAGAACTTTGCAAAATACATTTCAGAAGCCTTATGGTTAAGTCATAAAGTTAAGTTCTAAAATGCACCCATCCTGCTGTGTAACTGAATGATTAGTAGGGCCTAGTTGTCATACCAGTTGGATGCACTGGCAGAGCCTGTGTACAGAGGTCTCACCTTTGCGAATGTTGAAGACTGCAAGATGCTTGTTCTTCCCTCTTTCCTTTCCCCTCCTCCTACCCATTCATTCTGACTTGTTACTCCCCACCCTCAACCCCCGCCTCGTCTTGTGCTACTTTCTCCTTGCTTGTTTAGAGTTGGTGAAACTCAAGTACATTAAAATTTCAAGACATAGGAAAAGGGTAGAGGGATTTCCCTGGAGGTCCAGTCGTTAAGACTTTGCCTTCCAGTGCTGGGGGTATGGGTTCAGTCCCTGTTCAGAGAGCTGAGATCCCACATACCCGCAGCCAAAAAGCTAAGAACATAACACAGCTATGTAACAAATTCAGTAAAGATTTCAGTTAATAATGAATAGAATCTTGAGTTCCAGTCTATAATTTAATACTATTTGATTTAAAAAAAATGCATTTAAAATCCCCATATGCTAAAAATCTTAGTGTTTCTTAAGAACAAGTTTCCTTAAAGATTTGGGGAGGGAGAAAATCTTGGACATAATGTATCATTTAGATATATTCTATTGCAGCAATCATTGGCATTTGCTTTCAGTACTATGAATTTAAACATTTTAAGATGATATGATTAACTGGTTTAATGATCCCATTGTTGAGATATGATTCTTTTTCCATCTGTGCTACCAGGGAAACCCAAGGGAAAGTAAGTATGTTGTTAAACACTAGGTCTTTTTAAGAAAGGAATTAAAAACTAGATGAATGTTCTGCAGAGTCAGTTTGTATGTTCTTACAATATGTGTTCATAAAATCTTTCTGACATTGCCTATTTGATTCCAATGAATAAACTCTCAGGTCCATAAAAAAAAAAAAAATAGACAATAGAATGAATGCAAGCTGGAAAATAAAATGATTATGAGGAATTGTCCAGTTATGTTGCAGGTACTCTATGATTTAATACCGTCTATATTTATGACAGTACATTCAGGGTAAAAGCAACAGCGGTACACATTTGTGTCCTTTTCTGCAGATAAATTGCCCTTATTCCAAAAGCCTTACTCATCAATCTGACCCAGCCAGATCCTAAATTTATGTAGTGATTATGTTCCAGAAAACCATGGAAACATTTACTATACTGTTCTGAAATTAAAGTTGAGAAATACCTTCTTAATACCACCTATCAGGCCAAAGTACTTGTTTTGAACTACTAGCAGCGATAAAATTCTCTCTCATCTTTGACTCTGCACTCCAGACATGTACAATTACTTAGTGTTCTGGAAATGAGGTACACAATTGTGTATCAAATGGTAAAATAATGAAAATAGCCAATGAAAAGTTTCTTCTGCACATTCAATAAAGAAGTATACTTAATTATATTTTATATGTATACTTGCAAATATATGCATTTGAAAGTTAGTGCCAAAGCCTGATTATTATGCATATTTTAGTTCAGTACCTTTTATTTCTACTCATAAGGTTGATGAAATGGGAATAAATGTTACATTGACTTATTTTGTAGTTAGTTGCACTGTAACATCCCCCAGAAAGAGCAAACTGATGTGATAGGGTAAAAGCTTTTTATTTACATTGAAAATACAAGGGCTAAACATTGTTTCTAACACAAAGTGAAAATGAAAGTGAAGTTGCTCAGTCGTGTCCGACTCTTTGCAATCCATGGACTGTAGCCTACCAGGCTCCTTGGTCCATGGAATTTTCCAGGCAAGAGTACTGGAATGGGTTGTCATTTCTTTTTCCAGGGTATCTTCCCAACCCAGGGATCGAACCTGGGTCTCCCTCATTGCAGGCAGACGCTTTACCATCTGAGCCACGAGCGAAGACTATCACAAAATATGGCCCAAATACTGGGACAGATACAAAGGAATGAAACTTTTTAGCAGAGAATCCCTATCAAAACGTGATGTATAGATGGTGGTGATCTGTAATGTTTAGATGATAGAAGTGAACTAATGTGTTCTCAGTATCCATAGCCACTGGCAGAACCATTGCTGCAGCTCTTGAAACCTTTCACGTGTGCTCCTGTGACACACGGGAGGGTGTTCTTCCCCATTGCACCACTCTCCAAATGTCTGCTTGACCATGCATCATGCAGTGCTTTGTGTCAGGACATGGCAGTGTCAGCCTCGGGTGTGCCAGCTGTCTTAGTGGCTGATGCATTCAAAGCAAATGATTAATTTTCTTTAATAGCAGTTTGGTTTTTGACCAACTGTAATTCCTGGTTGTTGTTCAGTCGCTAAGTCGTGTCCAACTCTGCAACCCCATGGACTGCAGCACACCAGGCTTCCCTGTCCATTATTTCCCAAAGTTTGCTCAAACTCATGTTCATTAAGTTGGTGGTGCTGTCTAACCATCTTATCTTCGGTTGACCGCTTCTCCTGCCCTCAGTCTTCCACAGCATCAGGGTCTTTTCCTGTGAGTTGGCTCTTTGCATCAGGTGACCAGAACATTGGAGCATCAGTCCTTCCAATGAGTATTCAGGGTTGATTTCCTTTATGATTGACTGATTTGATCTCCTTGCTGTCTAAGGAACTCTCAAGAGTCTTTTCCAGCACCATAGTTCAAAAGTATCAATTCTTTGGCCCTCAGTCCTTATGGTTCAACTCTCACATCCATACATGACTACTGGAAAAAACCGTAGCTTTGACTGTACAGACCTTTGTCAGCAAAGTGATGTCTCTGCTTTTTAATAATTCCTGGTACTTTATTGCCAGTATCATAATTTCAAAATAAATCCTGTCCAGCAAAATTAGGGGTTTAAAATACAAGGGCAGAAGAAAATAATCTATAGGCATTAACTAATATGTTCAGATACTTTTTGAAATCTATGAAATTGCCTACAAAATTCATTTGGTTCAATCTAATATATGGACTCTAGAATGTGTTACTTCCCACATTTATTTTTCTCCAGTGAGCATCTCCCTGTCCCATATCCTACAGGACACATTTTAGAAACACTGTCACAGGCATTCACTGGGGAAGCTCATGATGGAGCACATTTCTCAGATACACCTGGTCTTGCTAAGACAATTTATTGGAGTTACAGCTGATCCTGGAGTCTGGCAGTAATGTTAAATACTTTGTATTAGGCTAGGAAACCACTATTTAATATAGACTCTTTGGTTCTTAACCTGTTCTCACCCCCTGTCCCCCACAGTGTACTGCTGCTGCTGAGTCACTTCAGTCGTGTCTGACTCTGTGCGACCCCATAGATGGCAGCCCACCAGGCTCCCCCATCCCTGGGATTCTCCAGGCAAGAGCACTGGAGTGGGTTGCCATTTCCTTCTCCAATGTATGAAAGTGAAAAGTGAAAGTGAAGGCACTCAGTTGTGTCCAACTCTTAACGATCCCATGGACGGCAGCCTACCAGGCTCCTCCATCCATGAGATTTTCCAGGCAAGAGTACTGGAGTGGGTTGCCATTGCCTTCTCTGGCCACAGTGTACTAGAACCCAGTAAAAGCCTGGGACATTTACATTTTTCTAGAAAAGAAGCTTTCCTCTCTTTTTTTAAATTAATCTTTTTATTGAAGGATAATTGTTTTACAGAATTTTGTTGTTTTCTGTCAAACCTCAACATGAATCAGCCATAGGTACACATATATCCCCTCCCTTTTGAAACCCCTTCCCATCTCCCTCCCCATCCCACCCCACTGGATTGATACAGAGCCCCTGTTTGAGTTTCGTAAGCCATACAGCAATTTCCCCTTGGCTCTCTATTTTATATATGGTAATGTAAGTTTGCATGTTACTCTCTCCATACATCTCACCCTCTCCTCCCCTCTCCCCATGTCCATAAGTCTATTCTCTATGTCTGTTTCTCCATTGCTGCCCTGTTAATAAATTCTTCAGTACCATTTTTATAGATTTTGTATATATGTGTTAGAATATGGTATTTATCTTTCTCTTTCTGATTCACATCACTCTGTATAATAGGTTCTAGTTCCATCCACCTCATTAGAAGTGCCTCAAAGGCATTCCTTTTTATGGTTGAGTATTATTCCATTGTGTATATGTACCACAAATTCTTTATCCTTTCATCTGTTGATGGACATCTAGGTTGCTTCCATGTTCTAGCTATTGCAAATAGTGCTGTAATGAACAATGGGATACATGTGTCTTTTTCAATTTTGGTTTCCTCAGGGTATATGCCTAAGAGTAGTATTGCTGGGTCATATGGTAGTTTTATTCCTAGTTTTTTAAGGAGTATCCATACCATCTTCCATAATAGCTTTATTAATTTACATTCACACCAACAGTGCAAGATCATTTCCTTTTCTCCACAGCCTCTCCAGCATCAATCATTTGTAGACTTTTTGATGATGGCTAATCTGACTGGTGTGAGGTGATATCTCATACTTTTGATTTGCATTTCTCTAATAATGATGAATGTTGAGCATCTTTTCATGTGTTTGTTAGCCACCTGTATGTCTTCTTTGGAGAAATGTCTGTTTAGGTCTTTTTCCCACTTTTTGATTGGGTTGTTTGTTTTTCTGGTAGTGAGTTGTATGAGCTGCTTATATATTTTGTAAATTAATCCTTTGTCAGTTGTTTCATTTGCTATTATTTTCTCCCATTCTGAGGGTTGTCTTTTCACCTCGCTTATAGTTTGCTTTGCTGTGCAGAAGGTTTTAAGCTTAATCAGACCCTACTTGTTTACTTTTGTTTTTATTTCTGTTACTCTAGGAGGTGGGTCAAAGAAGATCTTGTTTTGATTTATATCATCAAGTGTTCTGCCTGTGTTCTCCTCTAGGAGTTTTATAGTTTCTGGTCTTACATTTAGGTCTTTAATCTATTTTGAGTTTGTCTTTGTGTATGTTGTTAGGAAGTGTTCTAATTTCATTCTTTTACATGGAGCTGTCCAGTTTTCCCAGCACCATTTATTGAAGAGGCTGTCTTTGCCCCATTGTATATTCTTGCCTCCTTTGTCAAAAATAAGGTGCCCATAGGTTTATTTCTGGGCTTTCTATCTTGTTCCATTGGTCCATATTTCTGTTTTTGTGCCAGTACCATACTGTCTTGATGACTGTGAAAGTGAAAGTGAAGTCACTCAGTCGTGTCTGACTCTTTGCGACCCGTGGACTGTAGCCCACCAGGCTCTTCTGTCCATGGGGTGCTCCAGGCAAGAATACTGGAGTAGGTTGCCATTTCCTTCTCCATGATGACTGTAGTTTTGTAGTATAATCTGAAGTCAAGAAGGTTGATTCCCCCAGCTCCATTCTTTCTCAAGACTGCTTTGGCTATTCAAGATCTTTTGTGTTTCCATATGAATTGTGGAATTTTTTTGTTCTAGTTCTGTGAAAAATGTCATTGTTAATTTGATAGGGATCACATTGAATCTATAGATTGCATTTGGTAGTATAGTCATTTTCACCAGGAACATGGAATATCTGTCCATCTGTTTATATCTTTGATTTATTTCATTCAGTTCAGTTCAGTTCAGTCAATCAGTCGTGTCCGACTCTGCGACCCCATGAATCACAGCACGCTAGGCGTCCCTGTCCATTACCAACTCCCAGAGTTCACTCAGACTCACATCCATCGAGTCAGTGATGCCATCCAGCCATCTCAACCTCTGTCGACCCCTTTTCCTCCTGCCCACAATCCTTTCCAGCATCAGAGTCTTTTCCAATGAGTCAGCTCTTCGCATGAGGTGGCCAAAGTACTGGACTCTCAGCTTTAGCATCATTCCTTCCAAAGAAATCCCAGGGCTGATCTCCTTCAGAATGGACTGGTTGGATCTCCTTGCAGTCCAAGAGACTCCCAAGAGTCTTCTCCAACACCACAGTTCAAAAGCATCAATTCTTTGGTGCTCAGCCTTCTTCACAGTCCAACTCTCACATCCATACGTGACCACAAGAAAAACCATAACCTTGACTAGACGGACCTTTGTTGGCAAAGTAATGTCTCTGCTTTTCAATATGCTATCTAGGTTGGTCATAACTTTTCTTCCAAGGAGTAAGCGTCTTTTAATTTCATGGCTGCAATCAACATCTGCAGTGATTTTGGAGCCCCAAAAAATAAAGTCTGACACTGTTTCCACTGTTTCCCCATCTATTTCTCATGAAGTAATGGACCAGATGCCATAATCTTCGTTTTCTGAATGTTGAGCTTTTGTACAGTTATTTTGTCTCCTTAGGTAAGTTTATTCCTAGATATTTTATTCTTTTTGTTGCAATGGTGAATGGAATTGATTCCTTAATTTCTCTTTCTGATTTTTCATTGTTAGTATATAGAAATGCAAGTGATTTCTGTGTATTGATTTTGCATCCTGCGACTTGGTTAAATTCACTGATTAGCTCTAGTAATTTTTCTGATACTATCTTTAGGGTTTTCTATGTACAGTATCATGTCATCTGCAAACAGTGAGAGCTTTGCTTCTTTTCCAATCTGGATTCCTTTTATTTCTTTTTCTTCTCTGATTGCTGTAGCTAGGACTTCCAGAACTATGTTGAATAATAGTGGTGAAAGTGAACACCCTTGTCTTGTTCCTGATCTTAGGGGGAATGCTTTCAGTTTTTCACCATTGAGAATAATGTTTGCTATAGGCTTATAGATAGCCTTTACTATGTTGAGGTAGATTCCTTCTATGCCCATTTTTTGAAGTGTTTTAATCATAAATGGGTGCTGAATTTTGTGAAAGGCTTTTTTGCATTTATTGAGATTATCATATGGTTTTTATCTTTCAGTTTGTTAATAAGCTGTATCGCATTGATTGATTTGCGTATATTGAAGAATCCTTGCATCTCTGGAATAAATCCAACTTGATCATGGTGTATGAGGTTTTTGATGTGTTGCTGAATTCTGTTAGCTAAAATTTTGTTGAGGATTTTTGCATCTATGTTCATTAGAGATATTAGCCTGTAATTTTCTTTTTTTGTGTTGTCTTTGTTTGATTTTGGTATCAGGGTGCTGGTGGCCTCGTAGAATGAGTTTGGAAGTGTTCCTTCCTTGGCAAATTTTTGAAAGAGTTTGAGAAAGATAGGCATTAGCTCTTCTCTAAATGTTTAATAGAATTCTCCTGTGAAGCCATCTGGTCCTGGACTTTTGGTTTTTGGGAGATTTTTGATCACAGCTTCAATTTCACTGCTTATAATTGGGTTGTTCATAATTTCTATATCTTCCTGGTTCAGTCTTGGAAGATTGGGCTTTTCTAAGAATCTGTCCATTTATTCCAGGTTATCCATTTTATTGCCATATAGTTGTTCTTAATATTCTCTTATAAACCTTTGTATTTCTGCATTGTCTGTTTTAACCTCTCCTTTTTCATTTTTAATTTTGCTGATTTGATTCTTCTTTTTTTTCCTTGATGAATCAGGCTAAAGGTTTGTCAATTTTGTTTATCTTCTCAAAGAACCAGCTTTTAGTTTTACTAATCTTTACTATTGTTTCTTTCATTTCTTTTTCATTTATTTCTGCTTGGACCTTTAAGACTTCTTTCCTTCTACTAACTTTGGAGTTTTTTTCCTTCTTTTTCCAGTTGTTTTGGATGTAAAGCTAGGCTGTCTATTTGATTTTTCTTGTTTCTTGAGGTAGGATTGTATTGCTATGAACTACGCTCTTAGAACTGCTTTTGCTGCATCCCGTAGGTTTTGTGTTGTGTTTTTATTGTCATTTTTTTCTAGAAATTTTTAAATTTCCCTTTTGATTTCTTCAGTAACCTGTTGATTATTTAGAAAAGTGTTGTTTAATCTCCATGTGTTTGTGTTTCTTAAATTTTTTTTCCTTGTAATTGATATCTAGTCTCATAGTGTTGTGGTTGGAGAAGATGCTTGATACGATTCAGTTTTCTTAAATTTACTGAGGTTTGATTTGTGACTCAAGATGTGGGCTATCCTCGAGAATGTTCCATTTGCACTTGAGAAGAAGGTATATTTTTCTGTATTTGGATGGAATGTCCTGAAGATATCAATGAGATCTCTTGCTATCAATGAGATCTCATCTAATGTATCATTTAAGACTTGTGTTTCCTTATTAATTTTCTTTTTTGATGATCTGTCCATTGGTGTGAGTGGGGTGTTAAAGTCTCCTACTATTATTGTGTTACTGTCAATTTCTCCTTTTATGTCTGTTAGTGTTTGTCTTTGGAGAAGGCAATGACAACCCACTCCAGTACTCTTGTCTGGAAAATCCCATGGATGGAGGAGCCTGGTAGGCTGCGGTCCATGCGGTCGCAAAGAGTCAGACACGACTGAGCGTCTTCCCTTTCACTTTTCACTTTCATGCACTGGAGAAGGTAATGGCAACCCACTCCAGTGTTCTTGCCTGGAGAATCCCAGGGATGGGGGAGCCTGGTGGGCTGCTGTCTATGGAGTCTCACAGAGTTGGACACAACTCAAGCGACTTAGCAGCAGCAGCAGCAGTGTTTCTCTTATGTATTGAAGTGCTCCTATGTTGGGTGCATAGATATTTACAATTGTTATGTCTTCCTCTTGGATTTATCCCTAGATCATTATGTAGTGTCCTGCCTTACCTGTTGTAATATTCTTTATTTTAAGGTCTATTTTGTCTGATAGGAGAATTGCTACTCCCAGCATTCTTTTGCTTCCCATTTGCATGGAATATATATTTTCCATCCTCTCACCTTCAGCCTATATGTGTCTTGTTTTTGTATCCATTCAGCCACTCTGTGTCTTTTGGTTGGAAAATTTAATCTAATTATATTTAAAGAAATTATTGATATATATATTCCTATTGCCATTTTCTTAATTGTTTGGGGTTGATTTTATAGATCTTTTTTCTTCTTTTGTATTCATTGACTATATAAGTCCCTTTAACATTTGTTGTAATGCGAGTTTGGTGGTACTGAGTTCGCTTTTGCTTGTCTGAAAAGCTTTTGATTTCTTTATCAATTTTGAATGAGATTCTTGCTGGGTACAGTTACCTTGGTTTTAGCTTTTTCCCTTTCAGTACTTTAAATATATCCTGCCATTCCCTTCTGGCCTGCAGAGTTTCTTCTGAAAGATCCGCTGTTAAACGTATGGGGTTTCCCTTGTATGTTACTTGTTGTTTTTCCCTTGCTGCTTTTAATATTCTTTCTTTGTGTTTAGTCTTTGTTAGTTTGATTAGTATGTGTCTTAGTGTGTTTTTCCTTGGGTTTATCTTGTATGAGACTCTGCACCTCTTGGACTTGATTGACTATTTACTTTTCCATGTTGGGGATATTTTCAACAACTATAATCTCTTCAAAAATTTTTTCGTACCCTTTCTTTTTCTCTTCTTCTTCTGGGACCCCTATCATTCGAATGGTGGTGTGTTTGACCTTGTCCCAGAGGTCTCTGAGACTCTCCTCAGTTCTTTTCATTCTTTTTACTTTTTTCTGCTCTTCAGAAGTTATTTCCACCATTTTATCTTCCAGCTCACCAATTCATTCTTCTGCTTCAGATATTCTGCTATTGATTCCTTCCAGAGTAGTTTTTAATTTCAGTAATTGTGTTGTTTGCTTTGTTAATTGATTCTTGCATTTTCTCCAGTTTGTTTTCAAGGCTTTTGATCATCTTTACTATCATTATTCTGAATTCTTTTTTAGGTAGTTTGCCTAGATCCTCTTCTTTTTTTTTTTTTTTGACTTCTGTGTTTCTAATTTGTTCCTTCATTTGTGTAGTATTTCTCTGCCTTTTCATTATTATTATTATTTTTTTAACTTACTGTGTTTGAGGTCACCTTTTCCCAGGCTTCAAGGTTGAATTCTTTCTTCCTTTTAGTTTCCACCCTCTGAAAGTTGGTCCAGTGGTTTTTGTAAGCTTTATATAGGATGAGATTTGTGCTGAGATTTTTTTGTTGGTTTGCTTGCTTTTCCTCTAAAGGGCAAGGCTGAGTGAGGTGCTAATCCTGTCTGCTGATGATTGGGTTTGTATTTTTGTTTTGTTTGTTGCTTAGATGAGGCATCCTGCACAGGATGCTACTGGTGGTTGTGTGATGCTGGGTCTTATTTTCAAGTGGTTTCCTTTGTGTGAGTCCTCACTATTTGATACTCCCTAGGGTTAGTTCTGGAGAAGGCAGTGGCAACCCACTCCAGTATTCTTGCTTGGAAAATCCCACGGACAGAGGAGCCTGGTAGGCTGCAGTCCATGGGGTCGCTAGGAGTCAGACAGGACTAACCGACTTCACTTTCACTCTTCACTTTCCTGCATTGGAGAAGGAAATGGCAACCCACTCCAGTGTTCTTGCCTGGAGAATCCCAGGGATGGGGAGCCTGATGGGCTGCCGTCTATGGGGTCACATAGAGTCCGACACGACTGAAGCAACTTAGCAGCAGCAGCAGCAGGGTTAGTTCTCTGGTAGTTTAAGGTCTTGGAGTCAGTGCTCCCACTCCAAAGGCTCGGGGCTTGATCTCTGATCAGGAACGAAGATTCCACAAGTGGTTTATTATGGCATTAAGTGAGATTAAAACAAATATCCAAAAATGAGAAACCAAAGATGAGCCCCAGACAAATGGTAGTTACAAAATCAGATAAATAATAATTAAAATAATGGAATATACATATACACCCATAAGCAAAGTCAAAACACTCCAACAAAAATAAAGTACAATAGATTGACCCTGTAAACAAAGGAAACCAAAGATTATATCTACCAGTTAAGAACAAAACTAAAGCACAAACTGGAAAACAAAACTAAAGTAAGGTGCCAATTGGGGAATAAAGCAATGAAAATAAAACTAACAAATATGTTGAGCGGAAAGAAAAGAAAGAAAAATATATAAATTTAAATACAGGTAGATAAAGATTTATATACATTGAAGATTAACTGCAAGGGGAAAAGAACAGTAGGAAAAGCAGACAAAGAAATAAATGTAGAAAATATAATAATATGTTTAAAAATTTAAAATTAAAAAGGATAGAAAAAAAAAACTCCACAGATCTGCAGAAGCCCAAAGTAGAGGCAGAGGTTTATAACAACAATAAAAAAGTGTGACTAAGAAAAGCTCAAAGGCTTAATAGATTTTGTAGTGCCAATAAAATCGTCAACCACAACAGAGGGAGGAAGAGAAAAGAAAAAAATCCACAAGAATCTACAGAACAAGTGAAACCATAAGAATAATAAATGTTTTTCTTGAGTCACTGCTGTCAGAATCCTTTCCCTCTCTGGGAGTCACAATCTACCTCACCTCCCTAGGATGCCCCCCAACACTGTGCTGATCTCTGGACCTGCTGTGGGGGCAGCTCGGATTCTAATCTGGTCCTACTCCTGTGTGTTCTTGCCTCCAGTGTCCACAGCTCTCAGAACTAGTGCCTTTTCTTTTGTGGGAGCTCTCAATGTCCTTTTATATATTCCATAGACACAGAGTCTGCCTAGTTGATCATGTGGATTTAAGCGTAGTTGATCATGTGGATTTAATCTGCAGCTTGTACAGCTGGTGGGAAGGTTTTGGATCTTCTTTGTTAGCCACACTGCCCCTGGGTTTCAGTTGTTTTATTTCCACCTCTGCATGTGGGTCATCCACTGGGGTTTGCTCCTGAGGCTGCCCTGGAGGACTTGAGTTTGCCTCTGTGCAGGCCAGGTATGGAGGTGGTGCAGCTGCTTGGGTTGCAGGGGTTCTGGCAGTACCAGATATTCAGATGAATTGGTGGCTAGGGCAATAGGAAATATAGTGCTCTAGAAGGGTATGGGAACCAGTATTGGCCAATACGCTCCAGTATTCTTAACTAGAGAACCCCCCTTACAGAGAAGCCTGGCAGGGCCACAGTCTACAGGGTCACAAAGAGTTGGACACGACCAAAGTGACCCCGTGTGTATAGACAAAAGATGTTTTTTTTTTGCCTGTGGCAGCTGTGCCCCAGTGAGAGTTGAGCGTGAAGGTGGCACAGCTGCTTGGCTTGCAGGGACCCTGGTAGTGCCAAGTGTATAGCGACACAGCCTGCCTCTACCACAGGAATTACAGCCCTATCTGAGTCTTTTCTTGAGCCTCTTGTAGCTGGCGATCAGAAGGCCTCTTTGTCTAGTCTTTCTCCATAGCTCTGCCTGTTCAGGCAGTTCTTTCCTTTTGTTTGTAAAGAGAGAAGGGGCTGGAGAGAGTCTCAAGTCTTTCTCCTTTTAGAGCACGTATATATAACAAATGGTTTTTAGATTTGATAGTTCACAAGTCCTTTAAAAAAAAAAATTATGAACTCCCAAAGCTGTACTCACAGTTTACATTGGGAGACATTGAATTACGAAGCTAAAATCTCTATAAAAATGCTTCTGATTTCTTACAGAATTTTTATATCTGCAAAACTGTATCTGTGGATACATTCAAATTAAAGAAACGTTGGCCTCAACAATGTTGGATTTCAAATGGCTTTATAAGCAAAACTTCCAAATAATTGTAGCCAGGGAAAAAGGAAATATTTAATGGTCTTACACATCTAGATAATGTCTTCCCAATGTTTCTGCCCAATGGTGAATTTATGATTTAGACTGAACAGGAAGTCATTCTTACACTAAAAGAAAGGAGAATCATCTATAGCTTAACAAATTTAATTGTCAGTCTCCATTTTAAAAAGCTCTCTCCGGGCATACTGTGATGAGGAGTGATATTTGGGTGTTTGCAAAATCTAAGAACATTCTACAAAGACAAAAAATGCCTGTGCACAAGAACAACAAAACAATAGTTCATGTGGTAACTAAACAGCTGGTGTCTAGAGAAGACAAAGTTTTAATTGATCAAGTAGCTGCTGGCAGAAAACATTACCATGGAAGTAAAGATTAAGGACTTTGCATTAGGCAATTATTGTAAGTTGACTGGAGAGTTTGCAGGAAAAAAGAGATAAACTCAGGGCTTTAAGTTCTAATCCTTCAACCTGAGTAAGGACCAAGAAAATTGTTCTTATCCTGGTGTAAACAAAGACAAAGCCAACTGCCTTCACAAAGCTATCTCCTGATAACTGCAACACTGGGATTGCTGGAAACCAGACCTAGGACTGATCCTGTGGTTGTCTGAATTTAAAAATACAACACTGTGAATGAACCTCAGAAACATATTGTAGGAACTTTCATGATGGTCCAGTGGTTAAGACTTTGCTTCTAATGCAGAGCGTGTAGATTTGATTCCTGGTCAAGGAGCTAAGATCCTGCATGCCTTGAGGCCAAAAAAAAAACACAAAACGTAAAACAGGAATGGTATCGTAACAAATTCAATAAAGACTTTAGAAAACATTGGCCCATATCTAAAAAATTAAAAAGAAAAACAAAAACGGTAAAGCAAAACTGCCATATACAAAAAGAGTTAAAGTACATTGATTCCACTTAAGAAAAGATGAAAAAGGCAAAGTTAAAACCACCTATTCGAATCTTTAGACTTCAGGGATACAAGTTTTGGTAGCACAGCTATTAAAAATGGGGAAAAAAAAAGATAGCAAGAAAATAATTATGAATGTTAGGAAAGTAAATGTCATTTACAGTGAGGAAGGGAATAACTGTTGGGGAAGGGCAAGGGTGGGGGGGCCCTTCTATGTTGCTGGCTATACCTTGTTTATTCCTCTGGATAGAGTTATGTGGGTGATTGCTCTGTGATAATTTATTTGGCTGTACATTTATGTTCTATGAAATTCCAGATGTGTGTATTATTGTTCAAAGTCAAAAGGATTAAACAACCCTGGATGGCTTCACATCCCATTCAGAGAAAAAAGACAAGGTCCTTAAATGACTTGCAAGTCCCTAACG
>NW_011494957.1:2841638-2862816 GCF_000754665.1 Bison bison bison | reverse complement strand
TAAATGATTTCTCAGTTCTTCCTTTTTTCTCATTCTGTTCCTGAAGCTGCACATGAATGTGACTGGAGAAAACCAAACTATCATGCTGAAATTCCTCAGTACTACCCCTAAAATGCACCCTTAGAGCTGCCTGGAAATGCACTATATTTCCCAAGACTATTCACCAGTCCCACCTAGGTGGCAATTTTACAACACTCAGTCTCCAAGCCCTCCACTTCCCTCACCCCATATTTCACTGTCCTGGATACCGATTTTGAATGCCTCTGTACTGAGAAAATGGAAAAAATTCTTTGTGGTGGACATACAGATGTATTATCCACATCATCCCTTCAGGAAGAGTCATTGAGACTTCCCCAATGGTCCAGGGACTTAAGACGCCACACTCCCAATATTGAAAGCCCAGTTTTGATACTTGGTCAAGGAACTAGATCCCACATGCTGCAGCTAAGAGTTTGCAACTAAAGATCTCGTATGAAGATCAAATATCCCATGTGGCACAACTAGGACCTGACACAGCAAAGGAAGGAAGGGAAGGAGGGAGGGATGGAGGGAAGAGGGAAGAAAGAAAAGAAAAGTTTTGGGGGAAGTGGGTAGCAGCAATGTAAAGACAGTTCAGTTCAGTCGCTCAGTCATGTCCGACTCTTTGAGACCCCCATGGACTGCAGCACGCCAGGTCTCCCTGTCCATCACCAACTCCCAGAGCTTATTCAAACTCATGTCCATTGAGTCGGTGATACCATCCAACCGTCTCATCCTCTGTCATCCCCTTCTCCTCCTGGTTTCAATCTTTCCCAGCATCAGGGTCTTTACCAATGAGGCAGCTCTTCACATCAGGTGGCCAAAGTATTGGAGTTTCAGCTTCAACATCAGTCTTTCACCAAGGGACAAATCCAAAGTTGTCTTTGGAGTTGATACGGCTTTGCCAGGCATGCACTGTACTTTGAATTTTCTGCCAGCCAATCCTGTTCCCTCCCGCTTCTCTATATAGCTGTCGATCCCTCATAAATATTCAGCATTCCATACTCCAACTGAATTTTCTTCCTGAGAACTGTCTGTGACACAGAGCATCCAGACTCCCATCACCATGTCCATCTACTGCACTTCTTCCGTTGCAAAGTCCTATGACTATCTTCTTTAAGTAGAGCTCTTATTTAAAACAATCACATCATTTGTGCTCTGTTGCTTACTCAGACATCACTCTAGCAATTCTCTCCTCTCTCCTCTCGCCTCTGACATCATCAATCTTTCCTTATTGAAAAAATTGCTATTGTCTGTCCCATCCTATAATTAAAAAGAAATCATTCTTTTGGCCCACTTTACCAGTTACTGCTCTATTTCTCTGCTCTCTTTTGTAAAAAAAAGAAAAAAAAGATTTTAAACATGATTTATAATCCCAGTCCCCAGTTCTCTCATCTCTGTTTATTCTAATCAGTATTTTGCTCCCACTGATATTCCCACTCTTGTTAAAACCATCCCATGCCTCCTACAATGCCAACTACCATGGTCTGGCCTCAGCCTTCATACTTCACTTCTTTTCATGGTTGATAATTTTCTGCTTTTTGCAACTTATTCCAGTTGGCTTCTAGGATGTCAGGTTCTCTTGTTTATGCTACCTCACTGGCCACTGGCTTTCTCAGATGGGGCACCTGTTCCACAATTTGCCTGGATGAAAGCACCCGGTGTCCTGGAAATGTGTAGGGAGGGGCTTTGCTGTTAGTCTCCTTTGCTGGTTTGCTCTTTGCTCTGAGTCTTATAGGGCAGAGTGACAGAGCTCTGTGCTTGATGCATTTCTATTCCCCAGTTATACTAATCTCTCCCCCAGACTTCCCTCCATGTTGGAATTTCACAGAGTTCCTGACATTTCCACTTGGATGACTAATCAGCACCTTAAAGTGTCCTTAACACACCACCTCTGAGTTATCTGTTCTCACTTGCTCCACTAGAAGGGTCTGCTTTCTCAGTGGTGATAACTCCATCCTTCCAGTGACTCAAGCCTCAGATACCTGATTCAAAACAAGCCAAAGAGAAAATCAGTACGGATTGCATATTTTACTTTATGCTCAGAGATGGGGAGGGAATGATGGTTAAGGTAGAGAAGCAAGCTACTTTCCAATATTCTAGGAGAAATTCTCTGGGTTTCAATACTTCAAATGGGTTGACAACTTGGCAAGACCAAAGTAGTTAACTCTTCTACATCCCTTTCCACTGATAATCTTCCCTCCTTCCTTTGACTAAGGTGTTACCAAACTCGGGTCTGACTGCTTGCCACTTGAAAAGCAGCATATGAGAGAGAGAAATGTTGGTAGAAAGTAAAGTTGCTTTTAATCAGAATGCTGACATCCGGGAGATGGTGGACTCGGTGTTCCCCATAATCATCTCTGAAGATTCCATTGGGCCATGAAGGTTTATAAAAGGAAACAGGCAAGTGACCCCAGCTAATCATTGAGATGGAAGTCAGAGTCATCACTATCCCCCACAGTGTGCAGGCTTGTCAGCTCCTTGTTGCCTTTCTTCAGATGCTATCTTGTTCACACAGTTTGTTCCCAAGATTACCGAAGGGGAAGCTGGAGAAGAGATTTGGTTATCTGTTAAATACTTATTCTTCAGTTCTACTTCTTTGATCTACAGAAAGCACCAACAAGATAGGCAAGGTATCATGTGCTCCAAAGATTTGAAAGGTGTGCTTGGACTGGAGATGAGTAGAGCATGGGGTCCCTGGTTTAATGTTAGTGACAAAAGGGCTTCTGCAGAGAGCTGCTTACAAGGATATTCATCTATTTATTTAGCATCAAGTCAATTTTTCTGCTTTATATCTAGAAGAATATATTCTACCTCTGTCATTAATAAAATAAATGATAGGTGGGCAGTAGAGTAGCATCCAGAAATCTACCCCAAAAGGAGAGATGTTTGCAAAACCCACTTAGATAAGGAGTTTTCTGAAGAGCCTTTAAAGAGTTATTCTTGGCCTTAACTAGTTATTGTAAAAGAGAGAAACACACTCAGGCAGCCTTTAATCCATTTTCTAAATACAAATAGTCCCTGGGGCTGCATGATCCCTGGGAATACAGATACAAATACCTTTTTATAAAGTGGTTAGAGCTCGACATTGGTGGGTTCAAAATATCTACACTAGAGTTTAGCTTGATGGAAACAAAAAGAGGAAAACACGTATATAAGTGATATCATATGGTATTAGTCTCTCTTTCTGACTACTTCACTGAGCACGATAATGTTTGGAATATGACACAAATGAATCTGCCTATAAACCAGAAACAGACTCACACAGAGAACAGACTTGTGGTTGCCAAGGGGGGCAGGGAGTGGGGAGAAGGAGTGGGAGTTTGGGCTTAGCAGATGTAAACTATGACACATAAGATGGATCAGCAGCAAGGTCCTACCGTGTAGCACAAGGAACTAACTATATTCAATAGTATCCTATGATAAACCATCATGGAAAAGAATATAAAGAAAAATGTATATAAATGTATAACTGAGTCACTTTGCTATACAGCAGAAATTAATACACCATTGTAAATCAAATGTATCTCAATAAAATACATTTAAAAGAAGGGGGAAAAGCAAAAGCAAAACTAAAATTCAGCTTGAAATCTGTAGAAATGCATTGAAATATGTGTGTACCACTTTTGCTTTATCTTAAGTTTCCAGAGCTGAAAAAAGAGTCAAAAACCTTTCAAATTCCTTTTAAAGTTAAGAGCCTCCAATCACTCTCAGAGGCTGGCAATGACTTTTAAACAAATGTTGAGTGTGAGTAATCCCAAGGGGCATCTTTCTGTGTCAGTTGATGTCAGATTTCTGCTCCCCATGGAGAAGCTCTCTCCTTCCTATAGTGGATCCTGTTGTTGCCACAGAAACAAGTTGCGGCAGGTTGTTCTTGGTTCTATGAGGTCAGTCATTATGACTTTGTACCCTCATAGTTACACCTGTGTTCTTCTCTGAATCCGTAAATGTTATTTCCTTTATTAGGATAGGAAAACACTTTAAATAAATATTAGACTCACAGTGAGGATTTTTTCTTCCTAGAAAAATGGAAATGCTATAGACAGTAGAAATAAAAGAATTTTAATGAATTCAGAGTGAATATTTCCAACTTCTTTTTCTCCTTCCACCAAATGAGTAAGTGTCAATTGGAGGCTAACATTTTAGGATAATCTAGTCAGGTTGTATAAGCTTTTTAAGTATGAAATTGATTTAAGCACTTCATTTTTGGCATACTTGTGACTTTTATATTGGGGTGGAGTATATGAGGGTAAGAGGTGATGGAAGAAGAATGACATGCTCTTGAACAAGTACTTGAAAGAAGCTATTGCCTCTAGTAATCGTCTCTCAGCCCTTTCGAGATCAAGTCTCTACTTGGGCAAAAAGAAGTTGGGAGAAAAGTATCAAAACCTTGTCTGGTGAAGCTACTTTAATGAAGAGCTTGTTTCTGTTCCAAGCAGAAATGACTCAGAATGTGAGAGCATGGAGCTTTCTAAAGAAGTTATTGCCCACATACAGTGAAAATTTGGGGAGAAAAAGGAGGGAATGGAGAACTATGTGCCCATGAGCCTAATTTCATTAAGGAGCTGTAGCCCAAGGGAAAGCCCTCTGCTTGTGAGGCTCTCTCCTGAGAAGAGAGGGGCTCGACAGATGAGCAGGATGGTCACTCAGCTCCTTTAGCTGCGCCTGCTTCCTCCAGCACATGGTGCACACAAATAATGTTGAATAAGTGAAGGAATAATTCAGAGTGTATTTTCACCTGCTACTTTAGTTCAATGCATTTTAAGAACAATATCTCACTACACTTTAAAATTTAATATTCCTAATTGTTACAAGTGTGAATCATAATAAAGGAAAATATAAACAAAACACATTACTGTTGTCTTAATTGTAAGCATTTGTTGATTTATCAACTAACACGATGGAAGAAAACTTTGTAAGTTAAAACATGCAGATTAGTGTACAATTTTAGCAATTATTAAAGTATGATGACTTTCTCATATTGAATTCAGTGTTCAATATTTGAATATTATTTTCTTTTTTATGGTGGGGAATTTTATTAACTGAGAAAGGGGAAATGAGAGATGCTTTCTAAGCACTAACCTGTTAAGTTAGAGTTTCAAAAAAGACAGGGTAAGCTATTAGATGATGAGCTTGAGTAAATATGGGAAATAAAAAAATGTGCTATTATCTAAGTATCTTCATCTACTTCTTCCCCTCTTTCCATATTCTTTCCCAGTCCTCCCCTTCCTGTCAGCAGTTACACTGAAAACAGAGTAGAATGACTCAAGATCTCCAAGGGCAAATCCAAGGACTTCTTTAACCTCTCAGAAAGCCCAGAGTGTTTATTTCCTCACTAACCTACCAAAGTATGCAAATATGTTGTATGCAGGAAAAAAATAAATATTTTCTGTATCCTGACACTCAAGTGAGCTATAATCTTTGAATTGTACACACTGCAACATACACAAAGTATCTAGAAAATGGTACCTATTTCTGATATTTCAGTTCCCATTTATTAGGAGTTATCAAAGAGAGAAACATCACCCCCAACAGGATAGAACTTGATTCTTGGAAAGTGAAAAAATCTTACACTTTTTATGTACTGAAAGGTTGTTGCTGAGCCATGAAAGATGCTGGGATTCTTGGCCTCCAGAGGAAAGGAGATTCAATCCAGGGCCAGTGATGAAGCTTGATCGCTCTGAGCTTTTGTGTAATAAAGTTTTATTAAAGTATAAAAGAGAGAAAGCTTCTGGCATAGACATCAGAAGGGGGCAGAAAGAGTGCCCCCCTGCTAGCCTTTAGCAGTATGTTATATACCTATGAGCAAACTGTTAGAGAAAGGAGATGTCTCAAAACTCAGAGTGGGACCAGGCGCCTCACCCACAACACGCGTTTTGAGATAAACTTGGCACAAGGTGAGTCATCCCGGGCTATAAAATAATTGACGTGAATATTGAAGAAAGGCAGGTTTCCAAGAAAATATGTAGTTTTATTAACATAGATTAGGAGAACAATGTATGAGTAAAACATACTGGTTCCTTGAGCCATTATCAGTTTGAGTCTTAAGAGGAACTGACTTGAAAAGAGTCTAGGGTAAATACGTAATTCATTAACCTAGCTTAAGAAAAACATTTCCATAGGGAAAACGCATGATGGCACCCCACTCCAGTACTCTTGCCTGGAAAATCCCATGAATGGAGGAGCCTGGTAGGCTGCAGTCCATGGGGTCACGAAGAGTCGTTCACGACTGAGCGACTTCCCTTTCACTTTTCACTTTCATGCATTGGAGAAGAAAATGGCGGCCCACTCCAGTGTTCTTGCCTGGAGAATCCCGGGGATGAGGGAGCCTGGTGGACTGCCGTCTATGGGGCCACAAAGAGTCGGACACGACTGAAGTGACTTAGCAGTAGCAGCAGCAGCTCGAGATTTGAGAAAAGTTTCGTTCAGGTGGAACCAGGTGTCATCATGGCAACACAGAATTTTAAGAGAAACCTCCTTTTAATTTTGTATAGAGAAGGGAAAAAAAATCTGACACTTGCAGTTTGTTTCCTCCTGCTGTTTAAGAGAGAGATTAAAAATGTGTGACACTTGTAGCCTATTTCCTTCGTTTGGAGACCCCTAGCCTTCCTGCTTGTTACCCTCTCAGTACAAAGCAGATACACCTACAGTAATTATGTATTAAATATATATAATTATAATTAGATACACAATATATTTGAGTTATTAAAATTTCATGCTGGGAAGATTAGTTAAAAACGTCTAAAAAGCAGGAACTCCCTGGCAGTCCAGTGGTTAGGACTCACGCTTTCACTGCTATGGCCCTGGTCAGGGAAGTAAGATCCAGCAGTGTGCTCACTGAATTAAAAAAAAAAAGTCTAAAAAGGCTCCCTCCAGGGGAACTATTTTTAAAAGTCTAAAAAATACCCCAACTACAGGAACTATGTGAAAGTCACTCAGTCATGTCCGACTGACTCTTTGTGACCCCATGAATTACACAGTCCATGGAATTCTCCAGACCAGAATACTGGAGTGGGTAGCCTTTCCCTTCTCCAGGGGATCTTCCCAACCCTGGGATTGAACCCAGGTATACCACATTGCAGGCAGATTCTTTACCAACTGAACTATTCAGGGAAGCCCTAATGAAATGGGGATTGGGGTGGGGGACTGAAGAAACACTATTGTGCATCGTGAATTTTGTTAATTAAAGGTTGTTATTCTCTCCCGAGTTGGCTAATGGAGCAAATGGTAGAGAAGTACGGAAACCAGTTTTTTAAATAGTTGAGCCAGTGCAGGGCTTTTAGGTAAAAGAGTATTTGTAAGATATGCCTGGGTCTGGGACTGGTGTGAGGTCGCTCTTATCTGAATTGGAGTCAGTTTATTCCTGCAAGATGGCCTAAACTTGAAAGAGAAATAGACCTGGAGGGAAGATGCCCTGGGGAGAACACAACCCATCCCATCTTGTCTTACAGTGATGGAGCAGTGGGAGACTCCTATCCCAACACCATTGCTCCAAGCACACAGAAGCAGAGGGCTCTGCTGTGGGGCCAGAGGTCGCCACTAACAGCAAGGTGGCCCAGTGAGCACCAAGCCTGGCTGTTTCTCTCAAGAGAGTCTGGAGAAATAATTCTGAAGTGTGATATTCTTCACAATAATTGGAAAAGGATGGAGAATTTTCCCTAACATGAAGAATGAAAAATCAAAGTGAGTTTTGCCTAATTCACCAAAGATGAATTAACAGATTTTTATTTGGAAATTGCTTGTTAACTAGATAATCACCTAACATAGAGTGTTTAAAATATCCATTTCTATATTGTTCTCTAAATTTCTCAGGAAACCTTTTTACTTCAACTTGTTTTTCTAAATTAATTTTTATTTGAAATAAATTATCCATTTTGAAACTGAAATCATATTGGCTGATACTATATTGAGATGAGGAACACAGGCAGAAGAAAACGGGAAAAAAGAAATTAAACAAAGGAATGAAAAAGAGAAAGAAATGAATGTTTAGTCTTCACGTTATTTCAGTAATTCTCTTTTAACCTTAGTTTTCATTACAATGGAAAATGGTAACTCAAGTCTAGTGCCACCTAGGACACCTTCTTACCGTAATGGAAATGGGCTGCATGTCACTGGAATTATGGCTGGTGGGACCCAGGAATTCCATCTAAATGTATTTAATTTTCATTAATTTACATTTGAATTTATATACCTGCTTGGGGCTAGTGCTACCATATTGGCCAATTCCACCCCAGGAATATGAGGATGTTTAGTATATTTAATTTACACAGTCAAACTACTTACTTTGAAGCACTCTAATAAGGACACTGACAAATCACTGCAAGTTTTCCTCACTACAGGCTAACACCTAGTTTTCTTCTAGGAGAACTGTCAGTAGTAAAGCCCTGGTTCACAGTCCACAAGAAGAGGCTTCCCACAGGGGTAGTTGATAGGAAAGCATGGATTAATTGTGCATTTCTTAAATAAAAAATTGAAATCCTTTAAATGGTTAAGCTTAATATTAAAAACATTGCATTATATTGAAATGAAATATGCAATTAATTTAGAACAAAATGTTAACAAATACACATTTCATGCATAATGTGGCATCTTGTTCATTATAATTTTTCTTATTCTCAACCATTACTTAAGCTTATTTCTCAATAGGAATGAAACCAAGACTCTCATTCAGTGACAGAACCTAGCAGACAATGATTAAACACTGAAAAATATGCATGTTCCCCACATCTACTAAAAGATTTTAGATAAATACAAATCAGATACAAATGTACATGTATTTTATTTATAAAATTAAATATACTAGTTTGGTCAAAGGTAAGTGTATTTTTAGGTTTTTTGTTTAATTTCCCTGCTTTACTGAGATATAGTTGACAGATAACATTGTGTAAGTCTAAGGTGTACAGTGTATTGATTTGATACATTTAGCTACTGGGAAAAGATTACCACCATAGCATTAGTTAACACCTCCATCCCATCATATAATTACCATTTGTGTGTGTGTGTGTGGTGAGAACAATTAAGGTCTACTGTCTTAGCACATTAGAGGACAGTAGTTCTTGGGAATTCCCTTGCTGTCTAGCGGTTAGGATTTGGCACTTTCATTGCTATGACCTGGTGGTTCCTTGGTATGCTTGGGGGGGTTGTCTAGGACTCTCATGGAGCCTGAAATCCACAGGTGTTCAAAATGGTTCTTGTACGTAACCTAAGTACCTCTTCCCCCCATACACTTTAAATCATCTCTGGATTTTACTTATAACACCTAATTCAATGTAAATCATAACTATGCTTCAATGTGATTAAAAAGTAAAAAAGAAATGATCATTTCTAACAATTTGATAGCCATTGTAAAAGTCTATCTTTTAAATTCCATATGTATCTGTTAGTGTACTGTATTGATGTTTTAAAGTCTAAATACATCATGAGGACTATTCACATTGTTCAAATATTAAATAGCTGTTTGGTTAAGAATCATATGTTCAAAAGTTTCAACTTGTGATTATCTCCCTTGTTTTGCTATAATTTTCATTTTTTTAATCTAATTATAAGTAATATTTTTTGAAAGTGCTGCACTCAATATGCCAGCAAATTTGGAAAACTCAGCAGTGGCCACAGGACTGAAAAAGGTCAGTTTTCATTCCAATCCCAAAGGAAGGCAATGCCAAAGAATGCTCAAACTACCACACAATTGCACTCATCTCACACGCTAGTAAAGTAATGCTCAAAATTCTCCAAGCCAGGCTTCAGCAATATGTGAATTGTGAACTTCCTGATGTTCAAGCTGGTTGTAGAAAAGGGAGAGGAACCAGAGATCAAATTGCCAACATCCACTGGATCATGGAAAAAGCAAGAGAGTTTCAGAAAAACATCTATTTCTGCTTTATCGACTATGCCAAAGCCTTTGACTGTGTGGATCACAATAAACTGTGGAAAATTCTGAAAGACATGGGAATACCAGGCCACCTGACCTGCCTCTTGAGAAATCTGTATGCAGGTCAGGAAGCAACAGTTAGAACTGGACATGGAACAACAAACTGGTTCCAAATAGGAAAAGGCGTATGTCAAGGCTGTATATTGTCACCCTGTTTATTTAACTTATATGCAGAGTACATCATGAGAAACGCTGGGCTGAAAGAAGTGCAAGCTGGAATCAAGATTGCTGGGAGAAATGTCAATAACCTCATATATGCAAATGACACCACCCTTATGGCAGAAAGTAAAGAGGAACTCAAAAGCCTCTTCATGAAAGTGAAAGTGGAGAGTGAAAAAGTTGGCTTAAAGCTCAACATTCAGAAAACAAAGATCATGGCATCCGGTCCCATCACTTCATGGGAAATAGATGGGGAAACAGTGGAAACAGTGTTAGACTTTATTTTTCTGGGCTCCAAAATCACTGCAGATGGTGACTGCAGCCATGAAATTAAAAGGCGCTTACTCCTTGGAAGGAAAGTTATGACCAACCTAGATAACATATTCAAAAGCAGAGACATTACTTTGCCAAAAAAGGTTCGTCTAGTCAAGGCTATGGTTTTTCCAGTGGTCACATATGGATGTGAGAGTTGGACTGTGAAGAAAGCTGAGCGCCGAAGAATTGATGCTTTTGAACTGTGGTGTTGGAGAAGACTCTTGAGAGTTCCTTGGACTGCAAGAAGATCCATCCAGTCCATTCTGAAGGAGATCAGCCCTGGGATTTCTTTGGAAGGAATGATGCTAAAGCTGAAACTCCAGTACTTTGGCCACCTCATGTGAAGAGTTGACTCATTGGAAAAGACTCTGATGCTAGGAGGGTTTGGGGGCAAGAGGAGAAGGGGTCGACAGCTGATGAGATGGCTGGATGGCATCAATGACTTGATGGATGTGAGTCTGGGTGAACTCTGGGAGTTGGTGATGGACAGGGAGGCCTGGCATGCTGCGATTCATGTGGTCACAAAGAGTCAGACATGACTGAGTGATTGATCTGATCTGATCTGATCTGATTTAAAATTATATGCCAGGCATCATGTTAAATGCTAATTTTTAGATGTTATCTCAGTAAATGCTTATATAACAGCTATTACTATCTGAATTATACCTGGGAGTAGAGTAAACCACCCTTCACAGTGATTAACTTACCAGTGCTCCACTGACAGCAAATGGCAGAGCTGAGCTTTGCATCAGACCCTGCCTCAGTCCAGAGCACAAGGCTCACATCTTAAATCTCAGTACCAACTGCCTCTTAAAATTGTTCTAATATACACAGGACAGGAACAATAATAGGAACACTGGAAACTAGTGATTATGAAGGAAGGAGCTAATGATGTCTTGGTGTAACACTGTAAGTCCGACCTGGGATAACATCAGGAAGAAGGATTTGTAGTAAGCCTAATAATTATAATTTTAAGTGCTGGTTTTCTTTTCTATATTTTTAAACTTAAAATGTCCTAATGCATGAAAAGACACTGAACAAATTGTTGAGTTGTGGCTTTATTAACACAACTTTTTAAAGTTGGGTTTATCTTAATGCCAAATAGTAGCTTGTCTAGTCATTTATAGTAAATCACTGAGAATTTCACAGGACTTCACTACTAAGGTTGGAAAGACCTTCCACTGGCATTCTCTTGGAGCCACTGCCCTGCTTTCTTTCAGAAAGGGAAGCTTATCATTTTCAGAATTGCAAGTTGATTCTTAGTGATCATTTATTATCACTAATGGCACCCCACTCCAGTACTCTTGCCTGGAAAATCCCATGGATGGAGGAGCCTGGAAGGCTGCAGTCCATGGGGTCGCTGGGAGTCGGACACGACTGAGCGACTTCCCTTTCACTTTCCACTTTCATGCATTGGAGAAGGAAATGGCAACCCACTCCAGTGTTCTTGCCTGGAGAATCCCAGGGATGGGGAAGCCTGGTGGGCTGCCGTCTATGAGGTCACACAGAGTCGGACACAACTGAAGTGACTTAGCAATAGCAATAGCAATAAGTTAATGACCTTAGAGATTGGGATGGGTGTGTCTCCATAAATACAAATGTCCATCCTTGCTACTTTAATATAAATGAGTAATTTCAGACATCTTTGTATGTCCATGTTTTGTTATCAGTAAAACTAGGAACAAAAATAAATCACATGTATGAAATATAACAGAAACAGCCCAAAATTAACTATATTTTTATGGACATCTCTATAATAGCCTCTTTTTTTTTTTCATATCCGACTCAATGGACATGAATTTGAGCAAGCTCTGGGAGATGGTGAAGGACAGGGAAGCCTGGCATGCTGCAGTTCATGGGGTCACAGAGTCGTACATGACTGAGCGACTGAACAACAGCAAAAGGTGTATTCAATTTTATTAAAAGCCCATTTTACAAGATGTTACCAAACCCAAGTTCAGTCAGCTCACTGCATGATAGGTCAATGATAAGGAGACAAGGTGTCGAGACAGAGAGCAGCAACTTTATTCAGAGAGCCAGGTATCCGAAGAGGTGTGGACTAGCATCCCAGAGTAACAATTTACCAGGGTCTGGATGCTAGTTTCTTTTACAGAACAGACAAGAGGAGGAGATGAGGAAGTAAAGTACAAAGGCCTTAACTCTTGCAAAATATCTACTGGCTTGGCCAGCCTCAGGGAGTGGACATGTTAATTTCTTCTTTTCTGTAGCCATTCAAGTGGGCAGAGTCTGAATGCCTCCCTGCAAACTTAACAAAGACAATTTATCAGGCAAAGGGGCTGGGTTCTCCAAGGCAGTGCATTATATATGCTCACAGCTATAGATAGCATCCTTTTAGTGATTATAGTAACAAAAGCAACAGGAAGCAAAGGTTAAAGCAGAAGAAATAGATAAAACAGGGAGTCAGATTCTGTTCTTCCCTGTTACAAAAATGCTGGTTACACCAGATATGGCATGAACAGAAACTGAAGTCTTAGCCATGTATGTCCGAGGAGCTAATAAAATCACCCAGCGAGTGTATTGTTGAAGCAGAGTAGCTTGGCCAGGCAGGGAGAAGATATATTCTAAATCTTCATCAAGCTTACAATGTCTAAGAAACAATAAGGAAATTTCCAAGCAATGCCACTAATAACTCAAACTCTGACAATCATAGCTTGGGTGTCTCTATTGAAATGCAGCAGTGCTGCCGCTGTTGTTTTAATAATAGAATACTCAGCCAAGACTCAAGCAAACTGGAATACTGAATAAGAGAAAGCACATGCGAGCTTCTGGAGGCTGCGGCTCATTTTCAAAGGTCGGGGACCAAGCCTGGCAGCTTTGGTCTTTCAGTGCTGAAACAGAACCTGAGATGATTCCCTTCCTCTCTGGAAGGCGAGTGCAGAGAAAAAGAAAGAGAGCCAGGCAGTGAGGCAAGAAAAGGGAAATTTATTAGAGGGAAACAATAGGATGACTGGCCCTGAAGGAGAACCAGTGTCCTCCCTTTCTGACAGGGTCTTTCTTATACCCCGCCAATGAAACATTCTTTGAAGGGATGGTTAATTATTAGCCTGTAGTTGCGTCCTGTGTGATCATGTAGCTAGAGGTCTGGAATCTGGTGGTCTTGTAGCTTTGAGAAGGTAGGTGCCAGGGAGAAAATAGAGTGTTGTTTGGGCAGTTTGGGCAGTCTCAAGGGTCACTGTGACTTTACTCTTTGTTTGCGAGGTCAACATAATGAGCGGTTTCAACCATGAGCCCCCATGAGGGCCCTGTCACTCTCCCTGCCCCACACTGAAACTGGAGGGGGTCCATGGGGAGGGGCAGCCAGGGAGATTCCTCTCTCCTTCACAGTTCATCCTCTGACAGATGAAACTGGGGGAGCCCGAGTTTGAAGTCACAGCCACGGGAAACAGCCTGGTTGGACATGTGGTGTCACCTTTTGAACCTTCCAAAACTCTTCTGGTTGGTGGTGGCTTATTTGTTCAGTGTTCCTTACCAGAACCTACTGTTGTAAAACAACTCATGCAAATGGTTACTATGGTGCTTGGCCAGGGTGGGCGGTTTCAGTCAGTGTGCTTCCCCTAACATAATTGCCAAAAGGACGCTGTCTATAATTGTGTGTGTGTGCATGCACACTCAGTCATGTCTGACTCTTTGCGCCCCTATAGACTGTAGCCCGCCAGGCTCCTCTGTCTGTGGAATATTCCGGGCAGAAATACTGAAGTGGATTGCCACTTCCTTCTCCAGAGGATCTTCCCAACCCAGGGGTTGAACTCTCTGTGCCTCTGTGTCTCCTGCATTGGCACGTATGTTCTTTACTGGCTGAGCCATTGGGAGAAGACCGTCTGTAGCTGTGAGCATACATAATGGCCTGACCTAGGAAACCCTGCTTCTTTGCCTACATGTTAAGGTTTAGTTCACAGGGAGACATTCTGACCCTGAACACCAGTGAATGGCTGCAGAAAAGAAGAAATTAACACATCCCCTCCCCAATGTGGCCAAGCCGAGAGATAGTTGCAAAATTTATGACCTTTTTACTTAACTGTTTTTCACTCCCCACCCGCCTTTGTTCTCTAATAGAAACTGGCATGCAGACCCAGATAAGATGGTACTCTGGGACATTAGTCTACCATCTTCTCAAACTCCCAGCTTTCAGAATACAGTCGCTATTCCTTGCCTCAATACCTCGGCTCCAAATTACTGGCCTGTCATGTGGTGAGCAGATCAAACTTGAATTCAGTAACATTAAGGCTTTGACATGTAAATTTTGGGAAAAATCAAAATTTGGGGAATGTTAAACCCATAATATCTTCCATCTACTTGATGACACTGTGCTGCTGGAGACTGGAAAAAAAAAAAAAATGCACTACAAAAGTCGAGAATTCTGTTTTATTCAGATCCACATAATTTGGCCACCTGATGCAAAGAACTGACTCCTTGGAAAAGACCCTGATGCTGGGAAAGATTGAAGGCGGGAGGAGAAGGGGAAAACAGAGGATGAAATAGTTGGATGGCATCACCAACTCAATGGACATAAGTTCCAGTAAACTCTGGGCATTGGTGATGGACAGGGAGGCCTGGCATGCTGCAGTCTGTGGGACTGCAAAGAGTCAGACACGACTGAGCAACTGAGCTGATCTGAACTGAGGATTCGATTCCAAAAGCCTCTCAAGTAGCTTTGAGGAGCTGCTCTGAAGAGGTAAAGGAAGAGCAAGGATACATAGGAGTTTCTGCAACAAAAACCAGTTAGTCAGAACATGAAAAGATTATTGTTAATTAAAGAAGCTAAGGAATTTACCACTTTTCAGTGTGTGGGAACATACACACAGGAATCTGGGCTCACTGAAACCATTACTTTGCCGTGCACCTCTGCTATCTGGGGCCTGAGTCCTGTGCTTTCTCATCTTGAGTCCGCACAGGGCACACCAGAGGGAGCAGCTGCAGTGCACTAGGGCTTGGCAGTGAGCAGCCTATGTGTCCCCATCCTGAATTCCATCAGGGTGCATCGCATGGTTGACTGCAGCAGCTGACTGCTACATGCTAAGCGTTCTTTGTTTCCAGCCTGATAGCATCCGGGCTCACTGGTGGGGGGACTGTACTGGCTTGAGGCTTGCAACATCCCTTGTTTGCTAATGTGGCAGGCAGCATTTTTTATTCATGCTGCCAAGTTTATTTTGATGTGCCTTGTGCCCAGGTAGATATGGGCAGATGGGCAGCTTGTGGACACAGCTGCCTTCCCCTAGTGCCCTCTCTTCCCTTGGTTTCTCTCTTCTCCCCTAGAGAACCTAAAATTAGACACAAATATGAGCGCCTCACTGTCCTTCTCTTTTTCTGTTCTCCCCACAATCTCAGTAAGAGGATTTTCTTTACATCATTTCTTCTGACTTCCTCTACTCCTTCTGATTCTAGCTAAACTTAAGAGTAGATAGCAGTTCCTTCTGTACATGAAAAAATGTCCCTGAGTTACATTCTTCTAAATTGGTTGTTGATCAGATAGTGGGAAGAAAAAATTTTTTTTTAATTGTCTTTCTACTCTGTCAATGGAGTTATTGTCTTGCTGCATAATCTACTTTGCAATAGTAAGTTTAAGCCTAGTTAGATAATATTTTTGATTCATTTTGTATGTGACTGAAACAAAAGCAAAAACAATCACAAAGAAAAATAAAACATTTGATGTGTGTACAAAGTAAAGTAGAACTTAGAACTCAAGCCATTCTATTTAATATAACAAGGAGAGAAATGTTTTTCATTTAGGTTCATAAACTCTTATATTAGTAAGTGTTTATCAGCTTACATTGATCCAGGGAATTATTAAACCAAAAAGAGCAAGTTTAATGAGCTACAGAGAAATTCTTAAGCAGAAGTGTAGATTTTCTTCTTACACAGTTATCTTTGATTGCCAGTAAATCTTTGAGATGATTAAAACAAAAAGGAGGTAAGAGTTTTTAGAACATATAAACCTTGTCAACAAATGGCTGAAACTCACTGAAAGTCACTTAATGCTCCTATGGATCCAGAAGATAGAAATCATTTCTTTCCTCCTAAGTTCTTACCAGGTGTCCAGAAGCTACAAATATTCCTGATTTTTTTATTAAGGTATCAATTTTCATATTTTGTGAGTTCTCTATTCTATGGGACCTCTAGTTAATGGAATTCTTCCTCTAGGCAATCTTTCAAGGAAAAGACATTCTTTAAGTTTCCTTGTCATTCTGGTTCCAAATTAATGAGTCAGAAGCATAAGTGGCCATACATTTTTCTTTATTTATTTTATAAATGTTTAGTGAATATCTGTGTTCCAGATAATGCTTTCAGTTCTGGAAACACAGTACCTAAACCACAAACCACAAACTCTTAAGGACCTCACTGTCTAGTGGGGATGGCAGGGAAAGGAAAAATTGGTTTCTGTTCAGTGAGATGAGTGCCTTGGTATAAATAACTATGAGCTAGAGTGAGAAAATAAAGGAAAGAGCAGGGAAGGCAGCACAGAGGAGGTGTCACATGTGCTGTGTCTTGATGGATGTGTAAGAGTTTTCCAGGTTGACAGAGGGAAGAACCTTCGGAATAGTCTACAACATGTGCTAAGGCAGAGAGTATGAAAAAGCATGAGTCTGAGATCACATCTTTATTTTAGTTATGTTCTGCTGACTCTAGGCAAAATCAGAATCATTTTATCTTTGGTAAGTTGTAATTTCTAAAAAATTGAAACCAGCGGCACATTTTATGTATTTTCATACATTGGTCTTCGAGAGTGAAGTTCATCCTTAAATTCAGAATGAAGTTCAATTTCATCTAAATATTTTACATTATATTTTCCTTCCACTTGTATCAAAACAAAGATAAAAACAATTACATGCTTCCTTGGTGTCTCAGATGATAAAAAAAAAAAATCTGCCTGCAATGAGAGACCCAGGTTCTATCTTTGGGTTGGGAAGATCCCCTGGAGAAGGGAATTGCTACCCACTCCAGTATTGCCTGGAGAATTGCTATGGACAGAGGAGCCAGGCAGGACTATTGCTCCCTGAAAATGTCCATATTGGCTGCCTAAAATAAATTAGACCTTCATGAAGGGCTTCCCTGGTGGCTCAGATGATAAAGAATCCACCTGCAATGCAGGAGACTCTGGTTCAATCCCTGGGTTGGGAAGATCCCCTAGAGAAGGGAATGGCAACCCGCTCTAGTATTTCTGCCTGGAGAATTCCATGGACAGAGGAGCCTGGCAGGTTACAGCCCATGGGGTGGCAAAGAGTTGGACATGACTGAGCCACTAACACTTTTGGGCTTCCCTGGTTGTTCAGGCAGTAAAGAATCTGCCTAAAATGCGGGAGACCTGGGATCAGTCCCTGGGTCTGGAAGATCCCGTCGAAAAGGGAAAGGCAACCCATTCCAGTATTCTCGTCTGGAGAATTCCACGGATGGAGGAGCCTGGTGGGCTACAGTTCCTGGGGTTGCAAAGAGTTAGACACGATTGTGCAATTAACACAATGTGCCAAGAAGGAGAGGTGCTTGCAGATTTGCCTGTGTCACAGCATTCACTTTGCCCAGAAATAAGCAGTTTTACGAAACATGTCCTGGTCTGATGTAGGGTGGCTTCTCTTTCTGGTCTATCTCTGACCGCTGGGGGAGGAGGACCTCTCTGCTCTGTTCCTCCCTGTCTTCCTGCATCCACTTGAGGAAGAGGAGCTGCTGCTCTCATATATAAATAAATCCAAGAAATTCCACTTCCTTCACCAGTGATGAGAAAGCTTTAAGTTAAAAATACATGTTAATCCAGAAATATTCTCCTCTGCTCTTCTATCTTAGGTGACTGAGTTAGGCAATTCACCGACAAACTCAGCAGCTCTATCCGTGATTTCCTCACCTAATAGGTTGTCAAGTCCTCCCAAGATACAGATTTGGGTGAGGGGAGGGTGGTGTGGGAAAAGGTCACGCTTAGCCACAGCCCCTGATCCTCTGCCAGATATGTGCTTTCGTGGTCACTGGTCACCGACTCCATGGTCACTAAGTGGTATTTTGTTTTCCATTTGCTTTGTTTCTTTTATAGAGTTACCTTGGGAAACTTATGGGAGAAGGGAAAGGGAGGAATGATTGGCAAATTTGGGGCATTTCTGTATTTTTGGATATAGTACCGCCAAATACTATTAAGAGTATGCTTTTAATGCCTAACTGTCTGGTACAGTGTCAGTGGGCTGAAAAGCGAAATAATGCAGGTAGCATCTGGAAACCAAATTGTATCTGGAAAGGTAAGGGCAATGTAGGGTCAGCAGATGGAGGCCACGCTTCAGACAATCAAGAGAAGAAATCGGGGCTGGGGAAAATATATCTGGAATTTGCTGAGGTTTGGGGAAATAAGAACTAATATTGTGAATATGTTACTTCATGTAACCCTTTCAGTTCAGTTCAGTTCAGTTGCTCAGTCATGTCCAAATCTTGGTGACCCTATGAATCGCAGCACACCAGGCTTCCCTGTCCATCACCAACTCCCGGAGTTCACTCAGACTCACGTCCATTGAGTCAGTGACGCCATCTAGCCATCTCATCCTCCATCGTCCCCTTCCCCTCCTGCCCCTAATCCTTCCCAGCATCAGAGTCTTTTCCAATGAGTCAACTCTTCGCATGAGGTGGCCAAAGTACTGGAGTTTCAGCTTTAGCATCATTCCTTCCAAAGAAATCCCAGGGCTGATCTCCTTCAGAATGGACTGGTTGGATCGCCTTGCAGTCCAAGGGATTCTCAAGAGTCTTCTCCAACACCACAGTTCAAAAGCATCAATTCTTTAGTGCTCACAGTCCAACTCTCACATCCATACATGACCACTGGAAATTATACAGTGGAAGTGAGAAATAGATTTAAGGGACTAGATCTGATAGATAGAGTGCCTGATGTAACCCTTTAGTGAATGTTAAAGATTGGCTACACAATGTCATTAATCCAGAAATTCCAGTCTGAGGTATTTATCCTTCAAATATACTTGCATAAGCAGTTAAAATTTTGTGTATGAAGATCTTCACTGCAACTCTGTAAGACTGAAAATACCCCAGATAATAATAATAAATTGGTTAAAAATGACACAATAATGTATGATGCATTGTACAAAAGAATATCAAACAGACATTGAAAAGGATGATACTGTGTGGTCATATTTACTGTGCAGGAATTTGTTGTTAAATAAAAAAGCAAGGTACAAAGCACTTGTTGTTCAGTCATCCAGTCATGTCTGACTCTTTGTGGCCCCATGAACTTCAGCATGCCAGGTCTTCCTGTCCCTTACCATCTCAGAATTTTGCCCAAGTTCATGTTCATTGCATCAGCCATTGCATCCTCTGATGCCCTCTTCTCTTTTTGCCCTCAATCTTTCCCAGCATCAGAGACTTTTCCCATGAGTCAACTGTTCACATTAGATGACCAGAATACTAAAGTTTCAGCTTCAGCATCAATCCTTCCAGTGAGTATTCAGGGTTGATTTCCCTTCAGATTGACTGGTTTGGTCTCCTTGATGTCCAAGGAAAAAATCTCAAGATGTTCAAAGGCATTAATTCTTCAGTGGCCCACTTTCTTTATGGTCCAACTCTCACAACTGTACGTGACCACTAGAAAGACCATAGCCTTAACTATATGGACCTACCTTTGTCAGCAGAGTAATGTCTCTGCTTTTCAACACACTGTCTAAGTTTGTCACAGCTTTCCTGCCAAGAAGCAAATGTCTTCTGATTTCCTGGCTACAATCACCATCTGCAGTGATTTTAGGGCCCAAGAAGAGGAAATCTGTCACTACTTCCACCTTTTACCCCTCTATTTGCCAAGAAGTAATGGGGCTAGATGCCATGATCTTAAGGTTTTTTTTGGTTTTTGTTTTTGTTTTAATATTTAGTTTTAAGCCTACTCTTTCACTCTCCTCCTTCACCCTCATCAAGAGACTCTTTAGTTCCTCTTTGCCTTCTGCCATTAGAGTAGTATCATTTGCATAGCTGAGGTATTTGATGTTTCTCCCACATATCTTGATTCCAGCTTGTAACTCATCCAGCCTTGCATTTCTCATGATGTGCTCAGGGTATAGATTAAACAAACAGGGTGACAGCAGACAGCCCTGTCATACTCTTTTCAATCTTGAACCAATTAGGTGTTCTATACAGCGTTCTAACTGTTGCTTCTTGATCCACATACAGGTTTCTTAGGAACCAGGTAAGATGGTCTAGTATTCCCATCTCTTTAAAAACTTTCTACAGTTTATAATGATTCAAACAAAGGCTTTGGAGTAGCTGAGGAAACAGAGGTAGATGTTTTTCTGGAATTCCCTACCTTTCTCTATGAGCCAGAGAATGTTGGCAATTTGATCTCTGGTTCCTCTTCCTTTTCTAAATCCAGCTTGGACCTCTGGAAGTTCTTGGTTCGCATAATGCTGAAGCCTAGCATGCAAGATTTTAAGCATGACCTTACTAGCATGCTTTAAGCTTAGACCTGTTTAAGCATAGACCTCTATCTTTAAGCATAGACCTTACTAGACTTGGACATGGAACAACAGACTGGTTCCAAATTGGGAAAGGAGTACATCAAGGCTGTATATTGTCCCTCTGTTTATTTAACTTATATGCAGAGTACATCATGCAAAATGCCAGGCTGGATGAAGTACAAGCTGGAATCAACATTGCAGGCAGAAATTTCGATAACCTCAAATATACAGATGACACCACTGTTATGGCAGAAAGTGAAGAAGAACTAAAGAGCCTCTTGATGAAAGTGAAAGAGGAGAGTGAAAAAGCTGGCTTAAA
>NW_011494957.1:2816968-2841538 GCF_000754665.1 Bison bison bison | reverse complement strand
GATGGTGACTGCAGCCATGAAATTAAAAGACGCTTGCTCCTTGGAAGAAAAGCTATGACCAACCTAGGCAGCAAATTAAAAAGCAGAGACATTACTTTGCTGACAAAGGTCCATCTAGTCAAAGGTTTGGTTTTTCCAGTAGTCATGTATGGATGTGAGAGTTGGACTATAAAAAAAAGCTGAGTGCTGAAGAATTGATGCTTTTGAACTGTGGTGTTAGAGAAGACTCTTCAGAATCCCTTGGGCAGCAAGGAGATCCAATCAGTCCATCCTAAAGAAAATCAGTCCTGAACATTCATTGGAAGGACTGATGCTGAAGCTGAAACTCCAATACTTTGGCCACTTGATTCAAAGAGCTGACTTGTTAGAAAAGACCCTGATGCTGGGAAAGATTGAATGCAGGAGGAGAAAGGAATGACAGAGGGTGAAATGGTTGGATGGCATCACCAACTCCATGGACTTGAGTTTGAGCAAGCTCTGGGAGTTGGTGATTGACAGGGAAGCCTGGCCTGCTGCAGTCTATGGGATTGCAAAGAGTCGGACACTACTGAGCAACTGAACTGAGCCACTAGCATGGGAGATGAGTGCAACTGTCCAATGGTTAGCACATTCTTTAGTACTACCCTTCTTGGGAATCAGTATGAGGATTGACCTTCATGGATCACTGCCTTGTCATGGTGAAGGAGCTTGTGTAACTCAATGAAGCTATGAGCCATGCCGTGTAGGGCCACCCAAGATAATGGGTCAGAGCACAGAGTTCTGACAAAACGTGATCCACTGGAGGAAGGAATGGCAAACTGCCCCAATATACTTTCTGTGAGAATCTCATGAACCATATAAAAGTACAAAACGCTTGTAATATGTTCCTATTTATGTAAAAACAAAAATAAGTGTATGCTTCCATATAAAAAGTTCAAGGAAAAATACATTTTATGAATACACAATACTGTTAGTAGTAGACACACCTGGGAAATATGTAGAGTGCATGTGTATGTATTCTTTTAAAAATTAAGTTCATGCATTGCTTTTATGATAAGATAGTTGTAAGAGTTCATAGGGTAGGCTGCAAGTGAAAATAATAGCATAAAATTTAACATTATATTAAACAAATTTTATAGATTTGATTAATTACTCTTCCTTGAGGAGATTTCTTTGCTTGTCTTCTATGACATCACTCATAAGTGATATGTATTTTTCATGTAGGTCCCTTGTCATTCCTGATTCTTCTATTGCCATTGTCTTGTCCCCTCTCTCCTAAAGATTTGTGTTGGACCTATTTATTCCCCTCAATATACAGAGTTTATTCAGATATACTCCAGATCTACTTATATGTCCCCCTCCCTCTGACTTCACTTCCATCTCTATGCTAATGACTCACAGATTTGTCAGCGTAAACTCTTGATCAATCTCAGATCAATACATTTAGTTCCCTCCAAAAATAATGTTCCTCAGGAGAGAGACTCAGGAGGCAGGGGATATATGTATACATATAGCTGATTGACTTTGTTATACAGCAGAACTAACACAACATTGTAAAGCAATTACAGTTTAAAAATAGTAAATGAAAAAAATAACATACCTCACATTCAATGTGCACAAAAATATCCTCTTACTCTCAATTGATCCTATCCATCACCAGTATTTTTATCCTCAGTGAATGTCATTAAAGATCCCCAGGAGACACCAGACAAATGTGGGAGCTTACACAAGGAATGTGGATTTCTCAGCAGAGGGGGTCTGAGAGGGCAGACATAGAAGATGGGCTTGGATGAGGTGACTGTGGAGACGGTTCACAGCAGTTGTTCTGGTTCTGTATTGGGTGTATTCATTAGGGCGGGTCTGTAACTGGGTATATTAATGTTTCGTCTATACGGGGCAGGAGAGATGGACTGGGCAGGAGGATGCTGTGGTTGGTGGAGAAGTGACACTCATGTACTCATGTTTACTGGAAGGAGGCGATGATGATCGACCATTTATTTGGGTTGTATGCTGTTCTTACTCTGTCTGTGCTCAGTTATGCCTGAAGTCATGATTCTGTCTTTTACCACCATGATCACAGAGAAACTTGCTGATGTTGATGTTCTGTGCAATATTTAGGTTTAGCAGGAGGTTGGCTCTTTCTTCAAAAGATGGCAGAGTAGAAGGATGTGTATTAATCTTTTGCGAGAACACCAAAATAGTGACTAGCTGCTGACAGGATAATGTTGTATCCCACCAAAAAAAAGATATTCTGTGTCCAAGATCAAAGCATAAACCCCAACAAGATGGTAGGAGGGGCTCAATTGCATTTAAAATCAAATGTCATACCCACCAGATATGCTCGGAGGGCACAAACAAAACCCTTGTGTGACCAGGACCCAGGGAAAGGAGCCGTGACCTCCACAAGAGACTGAGCCAGACCTGCCTTTGACTGAGTGTCTCCTGCAGAGGAATGGGTCAGAAGTGGCCTGTTTCAGGGGCAGGGGCTCTGGCTGCAGCAGTCCTGGGAGGCATTGCATGCTGGCATAAGTACTCTTGGAGTTCACCATTAGCTCTACTACAGAGCCACTGAGCTGACGACCCAAAAACAGGAGAACAATTATACCAAAGAAGTTCTCATACTGTTGCAAAAGGTTCTAGGGCCCATAAAAGATTTCTCATCCTGGGGACCCAGCTAAGGGACTGAGAACCCACAGGGAATTTGACTTTGCAGGCCAGTGGGGTTTGATTATAGAACTTCCACAGGACTAGGGAAAGAGAGACTCTTGGAGGGCTCAAACAAAACCTTGTGCTCACCAGGGCCCAGGAGAAAGTAGCAGTGACCTCCACAAGGACTGAGCCAGACTTGCCTGTGAGGGCCCAGGCATCTCCAGCAGAGGCATGGGTCAGCAATGACCTGCCACGGGGTCAGCGTCACTGACTACGAAGGTCCTGGGAGGTGCAGCATGCTGGCGTAAGTCGTTCGGATGGAGGTTGCCATTACCGCCATTGCACCTACCAAAGTTTGGCTTCAGGCCAAACTACAAGGAGGAAACACAGCCCCACACATCAGAAGAAAATCGGATTGAAGATTTACTGAGCATGGCCTTGCCCACCAGACTAAGACTCAGTTTCCCCCACAGCCAGTCCTTCCCATCAGGAAGCTTCTACAAGCCTCTTATCCTCATCCAGAAGAGGGAAGACAGAATGAAAACCACAATCACAAAAATCTAACCAAACTGATAACATGGACCACAGGCTTTTCTAACTCAGTGAAACTATGAGCCATACCATGTAGGGCCACCCAAGATGGACGGGTCATGGTAGAAAGTTCTGACAAAACATGGTCCACCAGAGATGGGAATGGCAAACCACTTCAGCATTCCTTCCTTGAGAACCCCATGAACAGTAGGAAAAGGCAAAAAGATAGGGCACTGAAAGATGAACTTCCCAGGTCTGTAGGTGTTCAATATGCTACTGGAGAAGAGCAGAGAAATAGCTCCAGAAGGAATTAAGAAGCTGAGCCAAAGTGGAAACAACGTCCAGTTGTGGATATGTCTAGTGGTGAAAGTAAAGTCAAATGCCATAAGACCAATATTGCATAGGAACCTGGAATGTTAGCTCCATGAATCAATGTAAATTGGAAGTGGTCAAACAGGAAATGACAAGAGTGAACACTGACATTTTAGGAATAAGTGAACTAAAACCAACCAGAAAGGATGAACTTAACTCAGATGACCATTGTATCTACTACTGTGGGCAAGAATTCCTTAGAAGAAATGGAGTAGCCATCACAGTCAACAAAAGAGTCCAAAATGCAGTTCTTAATGTAATCTCAAAAATGATAGAATGACCTTGGTTTGTTTCCAAGGCAAACTATTCAATATCACAGTGCTCCAAGTCTATGCCCCAATGACTAATGTTGAAGAAGTTGAAGTTGATCAGTTCTATGAAGACCTACAAGATCTTATAGAACAAAAACACCAAAAAAGATGTATTTTTCATCATAGGGGACTGTAATGCAAAAAGGAGGAAATCAAGAAATACCAGGGGTAACAGGCAAGGTTGGCCTTGGAGTACAAAATGAAGCAGGACAAAGACTAACAGAGTTTTGCCAAGATAACACACTTGTCATAGCATACACACTCTTCCAATAACACAAGAGATGACTTTACACATGGACAGCACCAGATAGTCAATAACGAAATCAGATTGATTATATCCTTTACAGCCAAAGTTGGAGAAGCTCTATATAGTCAGCAAAAACAAGGCCAGGAGCTGACTGTGGCTCAGATCATGAGCTCCTTATTACAAAATTCAGGCTTGAAAAAGTAAGAGAGTTCCAGAAAAACATCTATTTCTGCTTTATTGACTACTTCCCTCATAGCTCAGTTGGTAAAGAATCTCCCTGCAATGCTGGAAGCCCCTATTCCTGGGTTGGGAAGATCCACTGGAGAAGGGATAGGCTACCCATTCCAGTATTCTTGGGCTTCCCTTCTGGCTCAGCTAGTAAAAGAATCTGTCTGCAATGCAGGAGACCTGGGTTCGATCCATGGGTTGGAAGATCCCTGGAGAAGGGAAAGGCTACCCACTCCAGTATTCTGGCCTGGAGAATTCCATGGACTATATAGTCCATGGGGTTGCAAAGAGTCGTACACGATTGAGTAACTTTCACTTTCACTAAAGCCTTTGACTGGATCACAACAAACTGTGGAAAATTCTGAAAGACATGGGAATATCAGACCATCTTACCTGCCTCCTGAGAAAGCTGTATGCATGTCAAGAAGCTTGTCACCCTGTTTATTTAACTTATACGCAGAGTACGTCATCCAAAATGCCAACTGGATGAAACACAAGCTGGAATCAAGATTGCCAGGAGAAATATCAATAACCCCAGATATGCAGATGACACCACCCTTATCACAGAAAGTGAAGAAGAATTAAAGATGCTCTTGATGAAGGTGAAAGAATAGAGTGAGAATGTTGGCTTAAAAGTTGTTAAGATCATGGCATCTGATCCTATCACTTCATGGCAAATAAATGGGAAACAATGAGAACAGTGACAGACTTTATTTTGGGGGGCTCCAAAATCACTGCAGATGGTGACTGCAGCCATGAAATTAAAAGACGCTTGCTCCTTGGAAGAAAAGCTATCTCACACCAAGACAGGGTATTAAAAAGCAGAGACATTAGTTTGCCGACAAAGATCCATATAGTCAAAGCTATGGTTTTTCCAGTAGTCATGTAGGGATGTGAGGGTTGAACCACAAAGAAGGTTAAATGCTGAAGAATTTATGCTTTTGAATTGTGGTGCTGGAGAAAACTCTTGAGAGTTTCTTGGACTACAAGGACATCAAATCAGTCAAATCTGAAGGAAATCAACTGTGAATAATTACTGGAGGGACAGATACTGAAGCTGAAGCTCCAATACTTGAGCTACTTGATGCAAAGAGCCAAATCATTGGTGAAAAGACCCTGATGTTGGGAAAGGTTGAAGGGAAAAGAAGAAGGGTATGGCAGGAGATGAGATGGTTAGATAGCATTATTTACTCAATGGACATGAATTTGAGCAAAGTTCAGGAGATAGTGAAGGACAGAGGAGACTTCTGTGCTGCAGTCCATGGGCTGGCAAAGAGTCAGACACAATTTAGTGAGTGAAAAACAACCACCTCTTACCCACTGCTTGTCTCTCAATATTAGATTCTTGAATGATGAGCCGCCAGATGTGAGTTTGATAACAATGAAGCTGCAATTTCTCATCAGGGAAAACAAAGTCAAAAAGTTAATCAGCCAATTTTGCCATGTCTTTTTAGTGGTGCTCAATGCCAGCCTTTGGCAAAGAAAGCATGTCCATTCCTCTGAGAAGCAAAATATGTAGTGTACAAAGGACAGCTGTGGTTCAACAACCATGGCTAAGAGCTCTTTGATGATTGCATATCTAAGGATGAGGCTGGAGGGAGAGATCGATTATTAAAATCTCTCTTAAAATAAGAGAGATTTATTTGTATCCTCTTGATTATCTTCTTTTAGACTGGTGGCTTAGGAAAAGCGAGTTATATATTCTTTTTGGTATACAAATTCTGATGGTTTTTTGATTTGCTATTTACTGGATAACAACAGAAAACTAAGCACACAGGTCTGAAGTAATTGTATTAAAAATCACCACCCTAAATAAAGACCTTTCACCCTCAACAGATGAACTTATAGATAATGTATACATATATAAGTTGAAGCTATCAGGAGAAAATTATTTACTTCTCTATTTTCTCTCTCTAACTTCATTCATTCTTAAATTTTTGCATTTCATAGACATAAAAGTTCTTAATTTTATAAGAATAATCTGTCTGAAATCTTGAGCCCACCCTTGCCGGGAGCCAGAGTGAGGAATTCCGCCCATGGCAAAGGTCATGAGGAAGGAGGCTCGGCATATGCAAAGGCGGGATGGAGCCTCAGGAGTCCCCCTGGAAATTCTTGAGCATCTACCCCCAAAACCAGAGTCTGCCTACTTTATTGTTTTGTGCTCTCACCTACACCTCTGACTTTATGAGGGGCTGTCCCCCACCACCATCTCTCTCTCTGAAAAAGAGTTAACTTACAGCTCCAGTTAATAAAGTTCCTGGGCGTGACAAGAGTGTTTTAGTTCACAAACTCCTTTGGAAGTTCTCTAGCCTGCCTGAACAGGTTCTTCCAGCCACATGTGATTGTTCACAGCCTCCCAACAGTGAGAGGCATGAGATGTTCTAAACTTTCTAAATGCAGATTCCTTTGATCAGTTAGAAGATTATTAGTATAGTATAAATAGTATAGTGGGTTGATTAGAAATTATATTGGTGAAGGGTTTTCATTTATTGGGCCAATGTTTGCTGCTAAGTTTCCATATCCCTTACCTACTGTGTCCCTGGGAATGTATTGATTAATATAGTTGGTGTATAGGAATGTAAGTAGTAGCTTTAATGTTTGTAACCTTGGACCCTTGAGTTAATTCTTTTCTTGTTATAGCCCACCACACTTTTGCCCTATAGGAATGCAACTTTATCTAATGCTTTTGGAGGGTGGCCCCTAACTTTAGAATAATCACCTTTAGAGAAAAATAAGAAAGAGTCATAAAATGTTAACAGGCCTCCTGGCCAGAAGATGATGTAAATCACCTAAACTTTTGCATATGATAAGTTTGCAGGAAGAAAGCCTAGCTTTGATAAGGATCAAGGACTGCTGACCTTGCATGACTCTACCCCTTCCCCCATTATCCTCTATGCACAACTTAAGGTATAACAACTACTTTGGAAAATAAAGTGCGGGCCTTGCTCACCGAAGTTTGGTCTCCCCATGTCGTTCTTTCTCTCACCTTCTGGCTGAATTCCCATCTGGAGCGTGGAGGCTCGCCAAGCCTACTAATTTTGCCTGGGCTTCTAAGATCTGACCAGGGAGGCCTTAGTGTCTCCTCTCCTTTGGGAGAATGGGAGGATGCCTGTGGCCTACATAGGTGGTGCAAACTCCTTGTCTTAGAGTTTTATTGGTTTTCCACATAAACCAAGTTATTCAGCCTCTTTTCTCCACTGAATTTTTTCACTGAGCTATCCCTATTTAACCACTCTTTATATCTCTAGTTAACAATTAAGCTATTGTCTCATGATCGCCAATGCGGTCTCCCCTTCAAATTCCCTGGATCCACCGGGGCTGGACCCTAGAGGGGCACACCCTCTAGAGCAAGTTTTAATAAAAAATTTAGTAAAAGCCCAGAGAATTAACTTTCAGTCTTTCTGATCTCCAATGCTACTCTGCCTCCTTCCACCCTTGAAAAGTGAGCTTTCAGTGGACAAGCTCAGGTTGAATTTGGCCTCTGTCCTAGACCTCTGTGTGTCCATTATTCCCGTTTCTCCCTTTAAAAGAATTTTTTTTTAATTGGAGAATAATTACTTCACACTTATTGTGGTAGTTTTTGCCATACATCAACATGAATCAACCAGAGGTATACATGTGTCCCCACTATCCAGAAACCCCCTCCCACCATCCTCCCCACCCTATTTCTCAGTTTTTTTCCCAGGCTTTGGGTGTCCTGCTTCATGCATCAAATATGCATGGGTCATCCTTTCTTCTTTTCCTGTTGATTCTTCTTGGCTCATTCATCCCATCACCACTTCCTACTGATCCCAATACCTAAAAATCTCCCTGTGTACTCCTAGCCAATTTCACCACTATTGCTTTAATCACCCTTGATTAGAATAGCTTCTTAAAAGAAAAATATTTATTTATTAATTTAGTAGTATCAGTCTTAGTTGCAGCACTTGATAGCTTTCATTATGGCTCATAGACTCTCTAGTTGTGGCACAGGGTTAGTTGCTCCACAGGATGTGGGATCTTAGTTCCCTGACCAGGGATCGAACCTGTGTTCCCTGCATTGTAAGGCAGACACTTAACCATTGGACCACTGGAGAAGTCCTTAGAACAGCTTCTTTGACCCCAATCTGTGAATCCTAACTCATCATTTAAGGTTCATTCCTGAGGTCACCTCCTCTGAGAAGCCCTCTCCCCTCTGTGGGGACGTGGCCCCCTGCCTTCTACATTCTGTGCATGCCCTACACCTTACTTTTATGCTTCTCGCATTATACATCACATGGGTCCAATATCTTTTCCTCTCTAGAGTGTGACCTCTTGAGTATTATTTCATCCATTTTTACATCCTACGTGCAGTGTCTGGTTCCCAGAAGAAGTACAGTAAGTGTTTTTTAAAAACAATGGAAGAATACAAGGAGCATCTTTCCATTTCTCTGGATTATGGTTTCTGTTATTATGATACAAGCCTTGAGAATAGGAGAATTGTGAAACTAATGCCAAGTAAATTAATTGTCTCAACAACTTTCTTAAATCTCATTTTAAGGATGACAGCTGTGGTTTCTCTTTCTAGGTTGACTTATTCTACTTCTAGTTCTACTTCTAACAGAGAGGACAGAATATATTCTTTTCAAATGGAATATGGCATTATCACCTATTGATAAATCAAATTAAAAGTGAAAAGAAAGAACAAGTTTAATTTTGTTAGAGATGAGGAAAATATATTCCAAATGAGGATGAATGGAGGCTTATCTTCAGAAGGTTAACAATATACTTAGACATCCACTCATTTGATTATCTACTTAACAAGTAGTATTAAGCATTTATTATGTGCTCAAAACTGCCTTGAGAGTTTAGCACTAAAAAGGACTGGGCATGATTCTTCCTTTTTGTAATATACCAGTTTCCCAGAATTCAAAATATCAGTCTACTTTTTTGCCTTATGATTTGCAGGAGCCATGAGAGACAAATATATTTTGTGCTTAAAGTATGCTTGAAACATCAAAATATCTTCATAAATGGATCCTATTATCTCTTTCCCACTGGCAATATTTTCTTTGTTTAAAAAGTAGGATTCAAATTTTCTTGTCTTGATAGATCAGATCAGATCAGTCGCTCAGTCGTGTCCGACTCTTTGGGACCCCATGAATCGCAGCACGCCAGGCCTCCCTGTCCATCACCAACTCCCAGAGTTCACTGAGACTCACGTCCATCGAGTCAGTGATGACACCCAGCCATCTCATCCTCTGTCGTCCCCTTCTCCTCCTGCCCTCAATCCCTCCCAGCATCAGAGTCTTTTCCAATGAGTCAACTCTTCGCATGAGGTGGCCAAAGTACTGGAATTTCAGTTTCAACATCATTCCCTCCAAAGAAATCCCAGGGCTGATCTCCTTCAGAATGGACTGGTTGGATCTCCTTGCAGTCCAAGGGACTCCCAAGAGTCTTCTCCAACACCACAGTTCAAAAGCATCAATTTTTGGGGGCTCAGCCTTCCTCACAGTCCAACTCTCACATCCATACATGACCACAGGAAAAACCATAGCCTTGACTAGATGAACCTTTGTTGGCAAAGTAATGTCTCTGCTTTTGAATATGCTATCTAGGTTGGTCATAATTTTCCTTCCAAGGAGTAAGCGTCTCTTAATTTCATGGCTGCAGTCACCATTTGTAGTGATTTTGGAGCCCAGAAAAATAAAGTCTGACACTGTTTCCACTTTTTCCCCGTCTTGATAGAAATGGACATTAAAAGATTTCAGGAAGCAATTTTACTTACAGGCTTATTCTTCTATTATTGGGAAATAGAGGTTCTCCTTCCTACCCTCACCCCAACTTACGAAGAAAGTATAGTAAAAGTAATTTGTAACCTATCTTTTAAAAAAACAACAGCAACAAAACAATCAGTGGAGGACTTTCCAAAGTGAACTAAAGATGGTTTGGAACTAATTAGGATAAGGATAATATTTCTACACAACATTTGGTTACTTTGCCTTAACTTGTTAATTTCCTAATCTCTCACCTTTTGAACCAGTTTTTGGAGCTGGAGAAAACTCTTGAGAGTCCCTTGGACAGCAAGGAAATCAGACCAGTCAATCCTAAAGGAAATTGAAAGTGAAAGTGCAAGTCGCTCAGTCGTGTCCGACTCTTTGTGACCTCATGGACTATACAGTCATGGAATTCTCCAGGCCAGAATACTGGAGTGGGTAGCCTTTTCCTTCGCCAGGGGATCTTCCCAACCCAGGAATCTAACCTGGGTTTCCCATATTGCAAGTGGATTCCTTACCAGCTGATCCATAGAAATCAACTCCAAATATTCACTGGAATGACTGATGCTGAAGCTGAAGCTCTAATACTTTGGCCACCTGATGGAAATAACAGACTCATTGGAAAAGACCCTGATACTGGGAAAGATTGAAGGCAGGAGGAGAAGAGGGATGACAGAGGATGAGATGGTTGGATGGCATCACCAACTCAATGAATATGAGTTTGAGCAGACTCTGGGACATAGTGAAGGACAGGGAAGCTTGGCATGCTTCTGTTCATGGGGTCATGAAGAGTTGGGCACAACTTAGTAATTGAACAACAACAACATAAAACCGGGACACTGACGATAAGCAGATTTTAGCACTTTATATAATTTACCTGCTATGAAACTGCTTAGTCAGAGGTGAGGTTCCATGGGAAGTCAACTGTGAGACTGTGATTGGCTTGCATGGAGTCAGGGAGTGCTCTCAAGATTAGACGGGCTAGGGAGAGAAAGAGGCAGGACCCAGGAGGGAATCACCATGGAAACACTAGCTAATTGTACAGCGAATTGGGTCCTGAATGTGGGCAAAAGGGATGTGCCTTCACAGCCCTTCCTACACCTGAGGATCAGTTAGATAGCTGCTCATGAAAGGAGTGTAATGTTGGGCAAGGATGTTGCCATTAGCCAAGGATGGTCACCAGGAGGGGGGATCCCATGACCCAATAACTGTCAGTCTTCCTAGATGTCAGGGAAGAGTTCTTCCATCTTGAAGTGGGAAGTCCAGGCAGTGCAAATCCAATGCACTGAATGGGTTGAATGAGGAGACAGATGACTGAAGACCCAGGTGACTTTGGGTTTATGTAGACCACACGATGGCATTGAAGTCGGGAGATGAGGAAGTTAAATATCTGTGTCACAAGGCAATTTAATAAACAAATTGGTGAGATGTTGTGTTTGTGTATATGTACAACTGTCCTGTGACATCATCCAGCCTCTCTCAGCTAGTTGAGTGAATTAATAATCCATTAATTATTATAATAATGAATTAATCACCCAAGCTATTCTGCAGATCTCTGAGGAAGGATTTGGGGGGATTTTTGCTTTAAGAGCACCTTAAATTTTGAAATTTTTAAATGGACTTAAAATATTTTCATGATTTTACAAAATTTCAGATTGTAGGTGGTTAACCTCACAGTAAAAAACTGATGGGAGTATTATTGAGTGAATAAAAAAGATGGAACTTCAGTCTTGGTAGGCTGAATTTACTGAGTCCTTAATGATAAAGTGAAAAAGATAATTTCTTTGATTAGTGAAAAGAAAGAGGTAATTCAGTCCTTTGAACATGAAAATGCTGTTTCTTTTTTATCTTTCATTTTTTTTCTGGAAGAAATGGGAACTAAACTCTGGGAGATTTTTCAGTCTTCAACTGTGAAGTTGGGCTCTCAGAGGACTGCAATCCACATCCTCCTCAAATCTTGTATACTGACTTTGTATATTTTGCAGTTTGTAAAAATTTCAAATTACCTTATTACTTTTTCTAATTTAATGGTGGATTCCTTTGAACTTTTTGTATATAATAAAAATTTCAAATGACAGTTTTATTTCTTTTACATTCTTTAATTAATTATTAATATTTACTTATCATTGTACTGTTTAGCATCTTCAGTGTCATGAAGGTCAGTCTGCTGTGGCTGCCATACAAAATACCACAGACTATGTGGCTGAAACTAAAGAAATTTAATTTCTCACAATTCTAGATCGACGTCCTTATCAAGATGCTGACACGGTTGGCTTCTTCTAGGTCTTCTTTCCTTGGGTTTTACAGTGTCTCTTCTTCTGGAATCTTCGTGTGGTTTTTCCCTTAGTGTGTGCCTGTGTCCTAATATCCTTTTCTTATAACGACATCCATCAGAGTTGACTAAAGCACACCCTAATAACCTCATTTTAACCTAATTACTGTGCAAGATGCTATTTTCAAATACTTTCTATGGTATTGGGGGTTAGAACTTCAACACAAAATTTTGTGGGGACACAATTCAGCCTAGAACAACAAATATTCTTGTTTTGTTCCTGATTTTAAAACAATTACTTTCATGTTTTACAATTAACATAATATGTCAATTTCAGTGGCATCAACTGAATGGCAATTGGCTGTGGACCCTTCATATCCCACCCACACCGAACACACCAAGACTGCAATATTTCATGGACAAATTCCCTTTGGAATAAATCAGGAACTGATTGTAAGTCTTCTGCATCATGGGAAAATGCAAAACCAGACTGACCAAAGCTGGTAGTAAGATGGTATGTCTTCCTGCCAGAGACCATGCACCTATTGCAGTGCCATATGATCAGGAAGAGATTCCCTAGCTCCACCCGGCTTCACCATGGGGAAAAGAGGACTTGGTTCTGGGTCCCAGCTTTTCTGAGGGGGTTCCTCACTTAGAGGACTGGCTTCTGTCTTATCTGTCTTGGAGTGCTGATGGTTCTGGGACAGTGTAGCTGCCACAGGGGGAATGAAGGCAATGGTTTGGACTGCTAAATGCTTTAGCTCCCACCTGCTTTAGTACAGAATGAGCAAGCAAAAGCCACAGTGGCCTGCTTCTCCATGGGGAGGGTTGGTAGAGACCCTCAGAATCTCTAGTCAGGCTTGTTGGTGAAGCATTTCTCCTGTACAAAGGTAGATAATGAAGACTGAAATCTAGACCTGCTATGTCCAACACAGAGACACTGATATATAGAGTCAAGGACAATGAAGAACCAGGCAAAGATGTTCCAAACAAAAGAACAAAATGAGCCTTCAGAAACCAACTCTAATTAAGTGGAGTTGTACAATTTACCTAACAGAAAATTAAAAATAGCTCTCACAAAGATCCATAGAAAAACACATGAACAAAGAGAGAATTTCATGAGATAGAAAATATTTTAAAAATACCTAACAGAATGCATGATCCTGAAAAACAAATAATTGAACAGAAAAACTCACTGACTTATTTTAAAATAACTGCTAGAACTAATAAATGAATTTTTAAAAAGTTGTAGGATACAAGATCAACATACAAAAATCAGTTATGTTTCTATACACTAACAATGAGCTGTCTGAAAAGGAAAGTAGGTAAACAATCCCATGTACAATAGCATCAAAAGGAATAAAATACTTGGAAACAAACTTACTAAGGAGATGAATGAATAGAAAGATAGCCTGTGTTAATATATTGGAAGAACTGATTTTGTTAAAACATCGACATGATCCAAAGCAATCTACGGATTTAATTCGATCTTTATCGAAATTCCAATGACATTTTCTAATAGAAATAGAAAAAAGCAACTTTACAATTCATGCAGAACTACAAAAGGTTATAAACAGTCAAAGCAATTTTGAGAAAGAAGAACAAGGCTGGAGCATTGTGCTTTCTGATTTTAAAATGCATTGCAGGCATACCATGGAGATATGGAGACTTGGTGCCAGACCACAACAATAAAGCAAATATCATAATAAAGTGAGTCATATGAAGTTTTTGGTTTTCCTGTGCATGTAAAAGTTATGTTTATACTATACTGTAGTCTATTAAATGAACAGTAGTGTTATGTCTAAAAAAACAATGTACATATCTTAATTAAAAAAATACCTTATTGCTAAAAAATGCTAAAAATCATCCAATCATTCTGTGAGCCATAACTTTTTGGTGGTGAAGCACAATAAAGTAAAGCTCAATAAAATGAGGTTTTCCTGTTCAAAGCTATAGTCATCATGGTGTTAGCACAAAGACAGACATATAGATCAATGGAATAGCATAGAATGCCTAGAAATAAATCCTAACATAGATGATCAACTGATTTTCAATGAGAATATTAAGAATACACAGTGGGGGAAAGGACAGTCTCTTCAATAAATGGTGCTGGGATCTCCAGCCTCTGTTCCAAAAGGTAACCACTACAATGGCACCCCACTCCAGTACTCTTGCCTGGAAAATCCCATGGACCGAGGAGCCTGGTAGGCTGCAGTCCATGGGGTCACTAAGAGTCGGACACGACTGGGCGACTTCACTTTGACTTTTCACTTTCATGCATTGGAGGAGGAAATGGAAACCCACTCCAGTGTTCTTGCCTGGCGAATCCCATGGACAGAGGAGCCTGGTGGGCTGCCGTCTATGGGGTCGCACAGAGTCGGACACAACTGAAGCGACTTAGCAGCAGCAGCAGCACTCTTACTTCTAACACTTTATATTAGTTCTATTATAATTGAATCTTGTGCTATGTAGTCTTTGATGTCAGCTTCTTTTACTCAATATTTATTTTTTGAATATCATATTTTGTTGCACGAAGCAGTATTTCTTTCATTTCCATTTTTGTACTGTATTTCATTGTATAAATAGATGACTGTTATCAAGGTCAAACTGAGTACTATTTGCTGCACAACAGGGCCAATAGATCAAGAGATAAGTTGTTGGGACAAGGAATATTGACTTTGTTTGAAAAGATGTCAGACCGAGAAAATGGTGAACCAGGTCCCAGAGAACCAAGTTCCCTGAGTTAGATTTCAGGCTTCTTTTATACAGAAAGGGGAGGGAGTAAAGTCAAACAATTTCTGGTTTGGGTCAGCCTCAGGAGTGAATGTATTAATTTCTTCCTCCCTGCAGACATTCATAAGGCCTGGTCAGGATGTTTCCTCTGAGCTAAACAAAGGTGTTTTAGCTTAGTGAATGCTCATTACCTGGGAGACAGTGTTCCCAGAGATGTGCCATTGTGTGTAATTCAAGCTTATAGACAACATCCCTTTAGTAATTAATCTGTTATAGAAAACAAAGCTTCTTTCCTATTGCAATACCATTTACTCCTTCTGCAGGAAGACTACTACAAATAACAGTATTATAAACATTCCTGTGCACAGTTTGATGCATATGTGAAGGCATTTCTGTTGATCATTGGGTATACACAGGATCAAATGTAGTAGTTATCTAAGTTTCCAAAGAGTATATACTAGTTTATATAACCTGGATCATGGATATATTCCTTGCCAAAATTTGCATATTTATTTAAAAATTAGCTATTCTGGTTGACGTGCAGTGGTGTCTCATTGAAATTTTATTTCCCTTGATTGCTAACGAGTTTGCTTTTCATATATACTTACTGGCCATCTAGATATTCTCTTTTAATCAGTACCTGTTCAAATCTCTTGCCAAATTAAAAAAGAACACACATTGACAGTCTTTTCCTATAGTTCTTAAGATATTTTAAATGTGATCCTGTATTGTTACAGGTGTCACAAATACCTTTCCCACTCTGTGACTAGCATTTTAATTTGCATGTTTTTTTATCTACATGTAATGATTTTAAGTTTTAAATTGATGTTCAGTTGTCTCCTAAAAGTCTATTTATTTCACCTAATTCAGTACACAATCATCCTGGAAAATGGTTACAAGTTCCTTTTGTGTGTATGTGGGGGGTCCAGTCAGAAGACTGATAGCATCAGCTATAAGCAGGGAAGAAGGATCATTCCTTAAGAGGAATAAGATGACCTCTTTCATGTGCATGGTCTGGGGTCTGTCTGTTAGCTAAGGTCCTCACTTTCCAGAGGGGCTGCAGCTCTCTCCGTGGTGACTTTCATGAATCTTAACATTTGCCAGATCTATTGAGCTCTCTGTCCTAAATGTCAAGTAGCACTTTTGCTGCTGCTGCTGCTAAGTTGCTTCAGTCGTGTCTGACTCTGTGCGACCCCATAGATGGCAGCACACCAGGCTCCCCCGTCCCTGGGATTCTCCAGGCAAGAACACTGGAGTGGGTTGCCATTTCCTTCTCCAATGCATGAAAGTGAAAATGAAAGTGAAGTCGCTCAGTTGTGTCTGACTCTTAGCGACCCCATGGACTGCAGCCCACCAGGCTCATCCGTCCATGGGATTTTCCAGGCAAGAGTACAGGAGTGGGGTGCCATTGCCTTCTCCAAGCACTTTTGCTAGAGCCTGTCTATTTCAGTTTTAGGGACTCCATGATTTGGGTTAACTCATGCCAAATATTCCTCTGGATTAATCCCTTCTGAGTATGATTTGGGTCCGTCTAGTCAAGATTATGGTTTCCAGTGGTCATATATGGATGTGAGAGTTGGACTGTGAAGAAAGCTGAGCACTAAAGAATTGATGCTTTTGAACTTTGGTGTTGGAGAAGACTCTTGAGAGTCTCTTGGACTGCAAGGAGATCCAACCAGTCCATTCTGAAGGAGATCAGCCCTGGGATTTCTTTGGAAGGAATGATGCTAAAGCTGAAAGTCCAGTACTTTGGCCACCTCATGCGAAGAGTTGACTCATTGGAAAAGACTCTGATGCTGGGAGGGATTGGGGGCAGGAGGAGAAGGGGACGACAGAGGATGAGATGGCTGGATGGCATCACTGACTCGATGGACGTGAGTCTCAGTGAACTCTGGGAGTTGGTGATGGACAGGGAGGCCTGGCGTGCTGCGATTCATGGGGTCTCAAAGAGTCGGACACGACTGAGCGACTGAACTGAACTGAATTGAATTGAACCCACTGTGGTAAAACATCCACTTTGTTTCTGGCCCCAAGGTCCTGCAATGACCATGAAATTCAGGGAGCTCATCCCCAGGGCAGCAATTAACATGGTCAGTCATGGCCTATGCTGAGCTGGACACATCCTCCTGATACTCCTGGAGATGTGGAGAATGTGTATGTGAAAATTTACTCCAGCCTCTTCCAGTCTTCCTAAGGCTTTAAAATCTTCCTGTATAATACCAACTCTCAAATGTCTCATCTCAGTTTCCCTTTGTATTCCTTAAAAGTCTATATTTATTTATTTATTTGGCTGCATTGGGTCTTAGTCGTGGTATGTGGGATCTCCATTGCAGCCCGCGGGCTCTTTGTGGCATACCAGCTCTAGAGAATGGAGGCTCAGTAGTTGCTGTGTGTGAGTTTAGGTCCCAGACCAGGGATCAAACCCATGTTCCCTGCACTGGAAGGTGAATTCTTAACTACTGGAGTACCATGGATGTCCCCTCCCTTCATATCCTTAAAAATTATTGAACAACTCGAAGAATTTTACTTATGTAACTTATTGAGTACCAAAATTAAAATTGTTCAATGTTAACAATGTTTATCAATAATTTATTTAAAATAATAAGAATAAACTCATCACATATTGACATAAATGACATAGTTTTAATGGAAATAGCAATATTTTCTCAAAAAAATAATGAGAAAAGTGATATTGCTTTATATTTTTGAAAATATGAAACAAGTCACCAGTCCAGGTTCAATGCACAATACTGGATGCTTGGGGCTGGTGCACTGGGACAACCCAGAGGGAGGGTATGGGGAGGGAGGAGGGAGGAGGGTTTAGGATGGGGAACACAGGTTTACCTGTGGCGGATTCATTTTGATATTTGGCAAAACTAATACAATATTGTAAAGTTTTAAAATAAAATAAAATTAAAAAAGAAAAAAAGAAAACAAAAAAAAAGAAAAGAAAATATCTTTGAAAACAAGAGAAGATAGCTAGGTTTCATATCTGCTTCTGTATTCAGTTTCTTGAGGTAGCTTACTTTGGGTGGAACAGATGAAAGAATTGATTCACATGGATGTTTAGTTGGAAAATGGAGGAATATTTTAATAGTTTTCTCAGATAATTGTAGATACTCTTTTTTGATTTAGCACCAAAGTGAAAGTGAAGTGCAAGTCACTCAGTCGTGTCCAACTCTTTGCGGCCCCATGGGCTATATAGTCCATGGAATTCCCCAGGCCACAATACTGGAGTGGGTAACTTTTTCCTTCTCCAGGGATCTTCCCATCCAGAGACTGAACCCAGGTCTCCTGCACTGCAGGCAGATTCTTTACCAGCTGAGCCACAAGGGAGGCCCAAACGGCCCCATAATAATTTCTTAAAGGTTAATTTCACTGTGACAATGGAACCATATAAATAAAATTTTCTGTTCTGTAGCAACATTAACATCCATTGCTCTGCCTTGCACTTTGAATATATCTCTTATCTGTGCATGATATTGTAGCACCATGCTGTTTTATTCAGATTTTCCAAATATTGACATGTCCCATTATACAATATTAAAAATTAACTTTTGATAATATCAGTACCAACCTTAAATCCTTTATGCATGCTTCCTTTGCCATTACAAAAGATATTAAAAATGAATGTACTCAAACAGTGGAGCTTTACAATGTTAACAGTTTTTACTACTTCATCAAAAACATTATTAAGTGAAACTGGCTTTTTTTTTTTTTTTTTTTTTGCTACAAGTTCATGGTGGTAAAGCATACAAAAACTGTTAGTAAAGTATAGTGCCATTGTTGTGATTTATGGTAATATGTCAGCAGTTCTACATACATTTTTTTTTACATTATCAGTATAAATGTCAAGTTAATGAAAATATTAAATAATATATAAAGTTATTATGAAAATAGTTTGGATACTGCAAGCCTCATACAAGGTTCTTAGGGACTCCAGTCATCTGTGAAATATACTGAGAACTACTGCTCTACAATATACCGAGAAAGTTCTAGCATCTTACCTTACTTAGTATAGGCCAGCACTGGGTCTAGATTTCTGTCAATCAATCAGGAAAATGTTAGAGCCATGGCCACTGACTTTTTGACTCATTCAACCTGGAATTTCTCTTTTGTAAGCCCACATTAATAACCTGAGCTTGGTCCAGCATTACATTTTGCCACCCAGATGCAGCAACACTGGGATTCATTCTCTTAAGTGCTCCTCAGATTTCTACTGATATATAATGGCAACATCCTGTGACTCCTGTGATGATCTATCTTGTATCTCCTCGGGGGCTAAACTTTCACCTTATCCTCTGGTACCTTCCAAAATTTCTCTGGTTGTAGCTCTAGAAATATGCCAGCAAATGTGGAAAACTCAGCAATGGCCACAGGACTGGGAAAGGTATTTTCATTTCAATCCCAAAGAAATGCATTGCCAAAGAATGTTGAAACTACTGCATAATTGCACTCATTTCACAAGCTAGCAAGGTAATGCTCAAAATGCTACAAGCTAGGCTTCAACAATATGTGAACCGAGAACTTCCAGATATACAAGCTGGATTTAGAAAAGGTATAGGAACCAGAGATCAAATTGCCAACATCCATTGGATCATAGAGAAAGCAAGGGAATTCCAGGAAAAATATCTACTTCTGCTTCATTGACTATGCTAACGCCTTTGACTCTGTGGATCACAACAAACTGTGGAAAATTCTTAAAGAGATGGGAATATCAGACCACCTAACCTGCCTCCTGAGAAACCTATATGCAGGTAAAGAAGCAACAGTTAGAACTGAACATGGAATAACAGTCTGGTTCAAAATTGGGAAAGGAGAATTTCAAGGCTGTATATTGTCACCCTGCTTATTTGACTTATATGCAGAGTATATCATGTGAAATGCAGGGCTAGATGAAGCACAAGCTGGAATCAAGATTGCTGGGGGAAATAGCAATAACTTCAGATATGCAGATGACACCATACAAATGGCAGAAAGCAAAGAGGCATTAAAGAGCCTCTTGATGAATGTGAAAGAGGAGAGTGAAAAAGCTAAACTAGAAACTCAATATTGAAAAAAACAATGATCATGGCATCTGGTCCCATCACTTAATGGCCATTAGATGCGGAAAAAGTGGAAACAGTGACAGATTTTTCTTTCTTGGGCTCCTAAATCACTACAGATGGTGAGTGCATCCATGAAATTAAAAGACACTTGCTCCTTGAAAGAAAACCTATGACAAACATATACAGTATATTAAAAACCAGAGACAATGCTTTGCCAAAAAAGGTCCATATGGTCACGGCTATGGGTTTTCCAGTAGTCATGTAGGGATGAGAGAGTCGGACCATAAAGAAGACTGAGTGCCAAAAAACTGATGCTTTCAAACTGTGATGCTGGAGAAGACTCTTGAGAGTTGTTTGGACAGCAAGGAGATGCAAACAGTCCATCCTAAAGGAAATCAACCCTGAATATACATTGGAAGAACTGATGCTGAAGCTTAAGCTCCAATATTTGGCTACCTGATACAAAGAGCTGACTCACTGGAAAAGACCCTAATGCTGGGAAAGATTGAGGGCAAGAGGGGAAGGGGATGATAGAGGATGAGATCGTGGATGGCATCACTGACTCAATGGACATAAGTTTGGGCAAACTCAGGGAGACAGTGAAGGATGGTGAAACCTGACTGCTGCAATTCACAGGATTGCAAAGAGCCAGACAGGATTTAGTGACTGAATAACAACAAGATCTAGAAACAACAAAGATGGTGGGGATAGGACAATAAAAGTGTTAATAAGTAACTTTTTCTATGGCAACTGCCAGGGGTTGTCATAGCAAACACCTTCTTCCAACAACACAAGGGAAGACATGGACATCACCAGATGGTCAATACTGAAATCAGATAGATTATATTCTTTGAAGCCAAATGTGGAGAAGCTCTTTACAGTCAGCAAAAACAAGACCATGAGCTGACTGTGGCTCAGATCATGAACTCCTTATTGTCAAATTCAGACTGAAATTGAAAAAAGTGGGGAAAATCACCAGACCATTCAGGTATGACCTAAATCAAATCTCTTATGATTATACAGTGGAAGTGACAAATAGATTCAAGGGTTAGATATGATAGACAGAGTGGCTGAAGGCAAAGGAAAGATACACCCTTTGAATGAAGAGTTCCAAAGAATAGCAAGGAGAGATAAAAAAGCCTTCCTTAGACATCAATGCAAAGAAATAGAGGAAAACAATAGAATGAGAAAGACTAAAGATCTCTTCAGGAAAATTAGAGATACCAAGAGAACTTTTCATGCAAAGATGGGCACAATAAAGGACAGAAATAGTATGGACCTAACAGAAGCAGAAGATATTAACAAAAGGTGGCAAGAATACACAGAAGAACTATACAAAAAAGACCTTCATGACCCAGAAAACCACGATGGTGTGAACACTCACCTACAGCCAGACATCCTGGAATGTGAAGTCAAGTGGGCATTAGGAGCATCACTATGAACATAGCTAGTGGAGGTGATGGAATCAAGTTGAGCTATTTCAAATCCTAAAAGATGATGTTGTGAAAGCGCTGCTCTCAATATACCAGCAAATCTGGAAAACTCAGCAGTGGCCATAGGACTGGAAAAGGTCAGTTTTCATTCTAATCCCAAAGAAAGGCAATGCCAAAGAATGCTCAAACTACCACACAATTGCACTTGTCTCACACGGTGGTAAGTAATGCTCAAAATTCTCCAAGCCAGGCTTCAACAGTATGTGAACTTCCAGATGTTCAAGCTGGATTTAGAAAAGGCAGAGGAATCAGAGATCAAATTGGCAACATCTGTTGAATCATTGAAAAAGCAAGAGAGTTCAAGTTAAATATCTACTTCTTCTTTGTTGGCTACGCCAAAGCCTTTGACTGTATAGATCACAACAAACTGAAAAATTCTTAAGAGATGGGAATACCAGACCACCTGGCCTGCCTCCTGAGAAATCTATATGCAGGTCAAGAAGCAACAGTTAGAACTGGGCATGAAACAATAGACTGGTTCCAAATAGGAAAAGGAGTATGTCAAGGCTGAATATTGTCATCCTGCTTATTTAACTTGTATGCAGAGCACATTATGAGAAACTCTGGGCTGGAAGAAGCACAAGCTGGGATCAAGATTGCCAAGAGAAATATCAATAACCTCAGATATGCAGATAACACCACTCTTATGGCAAAAAGTGAAGAAGAACTAAAGAGCTTCTTGATGAAAGTAAAAGAGGAGCATGGAAAAGCTGGCTTAAAACTAAACATCCAGAAAACTAAGATCATGGCATCCGGTCCCATCACTTCATGGCAAATAGATGGGGAAACAATGGAAACAGTGACAGACTGTATTTTCTTGGGCTCCAAAATTACTGCAGATGGTGACTGCTGCCATAAAATTAAGATGCTTGCTTCTTGGAAGAAAAGCTATAACTCACCTAGATAGCATATTAAAAAGCAGAGACAGTGCTCACTTCGGCAGCATAGTGCTCACTTCAGCAGCACATATACTAAAATTGGAACGATACAGAGAAGATTAGCATCATAGGCAAAACACTCTCCAACATACATTGCAGCAGGATCCTCTATGACCCACCTCCCAGAATATTGGAAATAAAAGCAAAAATAAACAAATGGGACCTAATTAAACTTAAAAGCTTCTGCACAACAAAGGAAACTATTAGCAAGGTGAAAAGGCAGCCTTCAGAATGGGAGAAAATAATAGCAAATGAAGCAACTGACAAACAACTAATCTCGAAAATATACAAGCAACTCATACAGCTCAACTCCAGAAAAATAAATGACCCATTAAAAAAAATGGGCCAAAGAACTAAATAGACATTTCTCCAAAGAAGACATACAGATGGCTAACAAACACATGAAAAGATGCTCATCATCACTCATTATCAGAGAAATGCAAATTAAAACCACTATGAGGTACCATTTCACACCAGTCAGAATGGCTGTGATCCAAAAGTCTACAAGTAATAAATGCTGGAGAGGGTGTGGAGAAAAGGGAACCCTCTTACACTGTTGGTGGGAATGCAAACTAGTACAGCCACTATGGAGAACAGTGTGGAGATTCTTTAAGAAACTGGAAATAGAACTGCCTTATGATCCAGCAATCCCACTGCTGGGCATACACACTGAGGAAACCAGAAGGGAAAGAGACACGTGTACCCCAATGTTCATCGCAGCACTGTTTATAATAGCCAGGACATGGAAGCAACCTAGATGTCCATCAGCAGATGAATGGATAAGAAAGCTGTGGTACATGTACACAATGGAGTATTACTCAGCCATTAAAAAGAATACATTTGAGTCAGTTCTAATGAGATGGATGAAACTGGAGCCTATTATACAGAGTGAAATAAGCCAGAAGGAAAAACACCAATACAGTATACTAACGCATATATATGGAATTTAGAAAGATGGTAACAATAACCCTGTGTACGAGACAGCAAAAGAGACACTGATGTATAGTACAGTCTTATGGACTCTGTGGGAGAGGGAGAGGGTGGGAAGATTTGGGAGAATGGCATGAAAACATGAATAATATCATGTATGAAACGAGTCGCCAGTCCAGGTTCGATGCACGATGCTGGATGCTTGGGGCTGGTGCACTGGGACAACCCAGAGGGATGGTATGGGGAGGGAGGTGGGAGGAGGGTTCAGGATGGGGAACACATGTATACCTGTGGCGGATTCATTTCGATGTTTGGCAAAACTAATACAATATTGTAAAGTTTAAAAATAAAATAAAATTAAAAAATAAATAAATAAAAAGCAGAGACGTTACTTTGCAAACCAGTCTGTCTAGTCAAATCTATGATTTTTCCAGTAGACATGTATGGATGTGAGAGTTAGACTATAAAGAAAGCGGAGTACAGAAGAATTGATGCCTTTGAACTGTGGTGCTGGAGAAGACTCTTGAGAGTCTCTTTGACTGCAAGGAGATCCAACCAGTAAATCCTAAAGGAAATCAGTGCTGAATATTCATTGGAAGAAGCTGAAACTCCAATAATTTGGCCACATGATGCAAAGAACTGACTCATTGGAAAAGACCCTGATGCTGGCAAAGATTGAAGGCAGGAAGAGAAGGGGATGACAGAGGATGAGATGGTTGGATGGTGTCACTGACTCGATGGACATGAGTTTGAGTAAGCTCTGGGAGTTGGTGATAGACAGGGAAGCCTGGCATGCTTCAGTACATGGGGTTGCAAAGAGTTGGAAACGACTGAGTGACTGAACTGAACTGAACTAACATTTCCTTCTGGCAATTGGGAACTAATCTCAGGAATCAAAGTGTTTCCTTTATTGACAAAGGAGGGAGCAGAATGCAGGGTTTCAAGGGTTCCTAGCTTCATATACTGGCCCGGATATTTGGGGTCCATGTCCTTTCCAATCAGTGTTCTAAATTTAGCATATGAGACTCTGTGAGTTTGGGAACTCAATTTGCATTATAATTCAATCACCTGACCCTTTCAAAAATTTCACCCTTCAGAAATAGA
>NW_011494957.1:2790862-2816868 GCF_000754665.1 Bison bison bison | reverse complement strand
CCCCTCCCCGCCTTAGGATAATCATAGAAAGCGTCTAGTCACTTTGACCTTGAGCTCGGAATTTAAAATGTCAAGTTTTAAGATCTGTACCACCTACCTCTTCTCCAGTGCCCTTAAAAGCAAGCAAGCAACCTCACTGAACTCCTAAATGTTTCTAAAATGTTCACTGAGAGCAACTATTGGTAATTCTAAGCCCTGCTATCTGTAGACACTATAACAGAAGTTTCTGAAGGTGCTGGTTTAAGTTACTTTCCACTGCCTGCCATGTTTCCTTTACCCCTGGCAAAAAGAGTCTCTAAGATCTTTAAATTTAATCAGACCAGAGAACCAGTTCCAGAAAACTCAGGACCAGTTCGGAGAACTCATCTTTAAGGCTGCTTGCCTGAAACCTCATTTGTTACCATTGTTTTTGTATGAGTTAAGATTCATTCAGAGACACAGAACCACTATGAGTGATGCAGAATAGGGGTCGTAGGCATATGACCTTAAATAATTGTGAGATCTAATGAAGATCTGGAAAATCATTGCCTCTGTTGGAGTCCTGAAGTTACTGTGAATCGCTGAGGCTAACAGTCAAGAAGAAAAGCTGGATGCAAAGAGGGAGAGAACAGGGATGCTCTGGAATTCATGAGACTGGCTGGAAACCGCCTGTTACTGCATCCAGTCTCAATGTCGAAGTCATCTGTGGAGGAATCCGGTGATTTTTTTCACTAGAGCTGCACATGCATCTGGTCCTGGACTTGGAGAAGTGAACGAGAAACTCTCATGGAGGGTGGAAGAGCTACAGGCTCAGGGGAAGCCTTTTGTTAATGGCAAATCAGAAAAGCAGGGCCAGTGTGAACTGCAGCCATCACCTGGAGCCCTAGACCAGCTCCAGGTAGTGGCTGCTGTGTCTCCCGTATCTTTATTAAGCTCATGCAAATCCTTGTGTCCAGTCTGCCTTGAATTGTACAGAGAAGGGTGTCTAGTTCCACTAGGTAGGTGACACTGTGTGAAGCCACTATGGATTTTGTTTATACCTTCATAATTTAAAAACCTTTTGGCAGAAACCAACACAATTCCATAATGCAATTACCCTTCTATTAAAAAATAAATTAATTTAAAAATATGGCACACTTTTTATTAAATTATTTTTATTGGTTTAAATTTAATCTTGCCAACACTTTCCACCCCCCTGATCTTATTATTGGTTCCTTGCTTATTTCACGATCAGTCTTTATAGATGGAAATAAGCAAGTACTTATTTTCTTTATTTGGTTTTATGTGTTTATTCTTTTGATATTCTGAAAGTTTTGCACTCTGATTTTAGTTTCTCATGTAGTTATATATATTACTACTGTTACTGTATGACATAATTTTAGTTCTTATTTAGTTAGTAATGGGCTTCCCTGGTGGCTCAGACGGTAAAGAATGTGCCTGCAATGAGGGAGACTTGGGTTTGATCCCTGGGTTGGGAAGATCCCCTGGAGGAGGGCATGGCAGCCCACTCCAGTATTCTTGCCTGGAGAATCCCTATGGACAGAGGAACCTGGTCCATGGGGTTGCAAAGTGTCGGACATGACTGAGGGACTAAGCAGGAGTCAGTAATGACTTGAATGATGAATTACTACAATTAGCATAATTTGATATCCTCATACTTCTGTTTCCTCCTCTGATTTTTGTTTTATGTTGCCTGATTTCATATTGTTAATATGATTTATTTTTGTATTTAATCTTTATAACTGAGTATATCTCTTTTGGACTTTCCAGGTGGTGCTACTGGTAAAGAACTCAGCTGCCAATGCAGAACACATAAGAGATGTGGGTTCCATCCTTGGGTCATGAAGATCCCCTGGAGGAGAACCCGGAAACCCACTCCATTATTTTTGCCTGGAGAATCCCATGGACCAAGGAGCCTGGTGGGCTACAGTCCATAGGGTCACAAAGAGTTGGACATGACTGAAGTGACTTAGCACGCATATCTCTGTTACTTTATTTATAGCTTTAAACTACATCTTTTGGTCTCAAGTTATAAAAAGATGAAGCCAGATACATACTCATCCTTTTTTAGGTGTTCTCTGTACTTTGCCATATCAACTTTTATTTGGTACAGTACTGTTTCCACTGTGTCATAGTACATAACACTAAAATCCTCCTCTGTAACTGTAACTCCCTTCATTATTTAGCCTATGTCCTGTATTTAAATGGATTTAATGCTCCATGTCCACAATTTTTACCACAGTGTTTCTGGTCCTTTCTTTTCGCTTTAAGTTTTTCCTCTAATGTATTTTTCAACAAAAGATTGTGTGAATCACATTTCCTGAGTTCTATATATTAAAAATATTTTTCTGTCATCTTTAAATTGATAAAATATCTTGGCCTGGTAAATTTTTCTTGTAATTAACCAGGCAATGATTTTCCTTCTGAAGATGTGTGCATTCTATCCTCTCTCCCAGAAATGAATGCCGCTGTCGGAGATGAGAGGGCCCTCTGAGTTTGGGGAGGGAAATGGTCTATTTTTTTCCTGGATTTTCAAGGGTTCTTTCTGTTTTTGGAATGCTAGTAACTTCTAGCACTTGTATCAAAGCTTAAAATTATGTATTGATATTTTCTGACCCATTATGTACCCCTTTAATCTATAATTTCTTATAATCTATCATTTTAAGTGTATTTTTAGTTCAAGAAAGACTTCTTGAATTAAAATTTCTTGGACTTAATTTCTGTCCTGGTGTATTTTATTTTCTCCTCTATGTTTTTCATAAATTCCACATGACTTTTTTTTTCATTTCCTTTGATGGTTTTCTCAATTAATCTTCAGATTTTGTATCTTTCTTGATCTCTAATCTTTTAGGTGCAATATTTTTATTACTGTTTTAAAGTTATTGGAAATGGTTTTTACTCAGTAGTTTTGTTTATTCAAGGGCTACATTTTTTATTTATTTTTTATCCCTCATTTTTATTTCTTTTGTTTCATATGTATATATTTTTAGATATTATATCATTAAAAAGACCACATTCAAATAGGAGATTTCTCCCTGAGCTAGCAGTTTATTGAAAGATGTTTTGTAGAAAGAAAGCTCTGCTATCTGGGTTCAGAAACTTTCTGCCTCCCCTGGGAGGCCTCCAGCTGTTCAGCTGAGGAAAATTAGAAGCTTTAGAACTCCTGACCTTTCTCACATGCCACATCACAGCACATTTGCAGAATGGTGTGTTTTGTATGTTTCAAATTCAGCTGGTGCTTGTGCACATTGTGATGTCAGGAATATAGGAAGGAATCTAGGGTAGCGCTTTTAGACAGTCCATGTGCCCCTCAGCCATCCATGACTTCAGAGAAGCCTGTGCCCTCTCAGACACTTTAGCTGCTGGAAGCCTGTGTGCTGAGGTCCAGCCCCGGCTGATCCAGGGTATTCGAAGGAGAGACGGCCTAGGCGACTATTTATATGCTAATTAGAGATATAAAGAGTAATAGAATGAGGATAGCTCAGTAGGAAAATTCAGTGGAGAAAAGAGGCTGAGTAGCTTGGTTTACGCGGAAAATCAATATAACCCGTGACACCAGGTTAGCTCTGACCACAGAGGCCACAGGTGCCCTCTCGAATAGTGGAAGGTGCCCCACCTTAGATACCTTCTCGAGTGGGTCTTAGAAGCCCAGGCAAATAAATGGTCGCAGAAGATATCCTCGCTCCAGATGAAGACTTCAGCCAGAATGTGAAAAGAATGACATGGGGAGACCAAGCGTTGGTGAGCAAGGCCCGTAGCTTTATTTTCAACAGGGGTTTTTATACCCTAAGTTACACATAGAGGATAATAGGGGATGCAAAGTCAGCAGTTTTTGATCCTTATCAAAAACCAGGGTTTCTTTCCTGCAAATTTATCGTGTACAAATGGTTTAGGTGATCTACATCATCTTCTGGCCAGAAGGCCTATTAACATTTTATGACTCTTGACAAGGACTTATCAACAAAGACTTATTTTCCCTAAGAGTAATTATTTTAAGGTTTGGCGCCATCTTCCGAAGATAAAATTGCATTCCTATAGGGCGGATGTGTAATGGGTTTACAACAAAGGAAAGAATTTATTACCTTAAGGGTCTAAAGTTACTAACACCAAGACCACTACTTATTTTTTCTATATACCAACTATATTAATTAATACACATTCAAGGATACAATTCAGGGGATGTGAAAACTTGGCAACAAGCATTGGCTCATCAATGAAATCTTTTACTAGTTTATTCTGACAGTTTCTAACTCTCTGAGAGGCTCTAAGCTATTTGAATATCTTAAGCTTCCCATGCCTCTCGAGGCTGGGCGACTGTAAACAATCGTATGCATAGCTGTAGGAGTCCGGGTAAACTTGTCAGGCGAGTTAGAGAGCCATCTGAGGGGTTTGGATTTAAACACTCCTAATTGCCCAGGAACTTTATTAACTGGAGCTGTAAGTTAATTTGACAGAGAGAGCGAGATGGTGGTAGGGGACAGCCCCCAGTAAAGTCAGAGGTGAGAGCACAAAGCAATAAAGTAGGCAGACTCTGGTTTTTTTGGGGGTAAATGCTCGAGAATATCCAGGGGGACTCCTGAGGCTCGATCCCGCCTTTGCGTATGCCGAGCCTCCTTCCTCATGACCTTTGTCACGAGTGGAATGTCTCTCGCCGGCTCCCGGCACCTGTGCATGTGTCTCTCATTGTGGTCCAAGTTTCCTGTCCAGCATAATCCATCCTGAGTGGATTCTGGCTACAGGTGCATCTTCATCCAGTCAGAGGTGGAGTTTCTTTTTCCATTTTATGTGCTCCCTCTTGTCTTGGAATGCAATTGAAAAAGGAGAGGAGGCTGGGAGATCTCTCATAGTTCACTATTTTCTGGTTTAACCTTTTCTAAAAAGAAATCTGTAGAAATTTTCAATGCTTCTTTAAATGGCTTCACAGTATTTTAAACACACACACACACACACACAACAAAGTTTTACAGAAAAGGACAGGCTTACGCAGAGCTGGCTCATCTACTTTGTGAGCTCAACTGAAAGGTAAAACTGATTTTTCCTTATAAGTTTGTGTTTGCCAGATGAAGAGGAAAAAGCAAATACAAGATTTCCATCATGAAAGCAGGCAACTGGCACTGGTCCAAAATCTTCCCCCTGCTCCCAACTCCCAATTCCACCTTGATTCTCTCTGATGGAGGTCTATGTTATACACAGTAATTTCCTTGTCTGAATATGTTTTTGTGATAATAAAATATTTATAAGTTTTCTTAGAGTCTTGTTCCTTACTGGCCTCTCAGTGAGTGCAAGATACACAGAATACTTGAGAGCATTCTGAAGAAAGGGATGATTTTCCTCTTCCTTTCTCTTTCCATTTAAAATGAGGATGGACAGTTATCAGAGGGCCCCAGAGTCTTCAAAACTGGCAAGATCCTTGAGACTTTTGGAGAAATTGACTGCAAAAGGGACTGAGCTCTTGTCAGAACCCCAGGAGTGTCTCAAGGTACTGAGAGTCTGGATGGGAATTTGGTCACCCTGCAGAGCTTCCAGGCTCTGCACTGGCATTGGAGAAGATCCATGGTGCTTAGACTTAGAATTAAAGGAGAAATCCTTTGACTTACGGCACCATGTGGATCAGAAATGAGGAAGAATATCTGGGCAGATGCCTGCTTGCTCAGAAGACACTGAAATTGGGACATACTGATTCCCTGGTGTTTTGTAAGCTCTTCAGAACTTAGATACAATCTTGAAGAAGTGAAAGGAAATTACAAATGGAAGGACATTTTTTCCCACTATTGTAGTACAACAGATGTCAAGGGAAATTAATCTGAATAATACAAGAAGGTGAATAATACTTTATTTCTAACATACATGGGTTTGTGAAAAGATACTCATTTTTGTTCCAGATACATCCAGATACTTTGGCTGGACATACTTGTAGATGGAATTGTTAATGAGTGGCACCGTGTCATCCTTTAATTGATATATCCACTTCTCCTTTTAATAGTTGCTGTGCATGAAAGAAACATTTTGGATCCCTGCCAATGTATATGAATTTGAACATACAATGTAAGAGCGAGAAAAGAGTTTTGCCTCTGAATTTCCATCTACCTTAAAATTAAGACATCATTAAAACTGAGATATTCAACTTACCAACAACTTATCATTTAAACTGAGAGAGCTACAAACAAAGGGGAATTTATAGAATTAAAGGATTGCATGTAGACATCTGACTCATACTAACCACTAAGGGAGGTGTTATTGTGAATATATTGCATGTATGTCTTATGTAAACTTACTCTAAGATTGCTCCATATCCATATAGCATTCATACTAACTCACCCCATAACAGTGAGATTCACATTGAGGAAAATGCCTGTGTTTATGGTACAAAAATTAAATTTTCCTTCTCCTGCAGCTATCACAGAGAATCTGAAAATTGCTCACTGGTAATCACCTATCTTTCTTCCTCTTACAAACAAGAAAGTCCTTCTTGCTGATAAAAGGCCTGAGTCAATCAATATGAGAAAATACAGAAATGGTAAATTTGGTAAAAAGAAGTGGAAAAAAACCCTGCTTAATTCAGAGCTTGTATAATGATTTTGAAGTTTGAGGAAGAACATATTGGAATAGCTGTGGAGACTAAGAGAAATGTATAGAAGACAAAACAGTATTTTCATAAATGACAATGTGGACTCTTTCTTTGGATGTTCTTAATATTCTTTGCTTCAAGCTAAATTTAGGTGTTCTGTTGATTTTATTGAATGCAGCACACCTCCAGATAGAAATATATGAATCTAAGGTGTATAATGATTGTAGCTGCATGTTTCTGAGTTCAAGCAGCTCTAAGAGCTTAGGTCAGGAATTTTGTTACAGGATCCCCAACTGAGTATTAAGTGAAATTTCTTACCCCATCTCCCTACTCAGAACTCCAGCATCAACAGCAGTGTCCATGGTGCCTGACCACCAGGCCCAGAGTAGTGGTAAAAGCTTTCAAGCCCAGCAGAGGGGCCATCCTCTGGGGTCTGGCTTCAAGGTGAGAGCCTGCGTTCTTCCATTATCTCGGTGAGTATCAGCAAGTGCTCTTAATCTGCATAAGCCCCCTGGGAGAGCCTAGGATCTGGAGGGAAACTTGTGAAATTGGAAATTAGGCCAGTGATTTGAGAAGGGCTTCAAAGTTACTGTAAACTGGGTATAAACATGAATGAGACCTAACCTGTAGATATCAGCTAGTGCCAAGGTCTATTATGTTTTCCATATGTGCCAACATTTCTTTAGGTATATTTCATTATAATAATGGCATATGCCAGGAATATTTAGAATATCTAGGGCATGAAATGTCCTGTCTTATTAGCCTTAAGCTAATAAGTGTTGGAGGTTTGCTACTGAAAATAATGATTTGAGATTTGGAATAGCTAATCTCGAGCCATACCTTGTTGTTGTTGCTGTTCAGTCACTAAATCGTGTCCAGCTCTTTGTGACCCTATGAACTGCAGCACACCAGGCTTCCCTGTCCTTTATTATCTCCTTAAATTTGCTCAAGGTCATGTCCATTGAGTCAGTGATGCCATCCAACCATCTCATCCTCTGTTTCCACCTTCTCCTCTTGCCCTGAATCTTTCCAAGCATCACATCTTTTCCAATGAGTCAGCTCTTTGAATCAGGTGGCCAAGGTATTGGAGCTTCAGCTGAAGCATTCCAATGAATATTCAAGGTTGATTTTCTTTAGGATTGACTGATCGGATCTCCTTGCTGTCCAAGGGATTCCGAAGAGTCTTCTCTAGCACCACAGTTCGAAAGCATCGATTTTTTGGCACTCAGCCTTCTTTATGGCTACATGACTACTGGAAAAACCATAGCTTTGACTATATGGACCTTTGTCAGGAAAGTGATGTCTTTGCTTTTTAATACACTGTCTAGGAACTTCCCTGTAGTTCATATGGTAAAGAATCTGTTTGCAATGTAGGAGACCCAGGTTTAGTCCCTGGAAGATCCTCTGGAGAAGGGCTTGGCAACCTACTCCAGTATTCTTGCCTGGAGAATCCCATGGATAGAGGAACCTGGTGGGCTACAGTCCATGGGCTCGCAAAGAGTCAGACATGACTGAGGGACTAAGAACACAGGTTTATCATAGCTTATCTTCCAAGGAATGAGTGTCTTTTAATTTCATGGCTGCAGTCACTGTCTTCAGGGATTTTGGAGCCCAAGAAGATAAAATCTGCCACAGCTTCCACCTTTTTTCCCATCTATTTGCCATGAAGTGATGGGACCAGATGCCATGATCTTAGTTTTTTGAATGTTGAGTTTTAAGCCAGCATTTTCACTTTCCGTTTTTACTTTCTTTAAGAGGCTCTTTAGTTTCTCCTCATTTTCTGCAATTATGGTACACCTGCATGTCTGAAGTTGTTGATATTTCTCCCACAATCTTGATTCCAGCTTGTAAGTCATCCAACCCAGCACTTCACATGACATACTCTGTATATAAGTTAAATAAGTCATGCCTTGTGGCAGTGTGTGTGCTAAACCCCTTCAGTTGTATCCAACTCCTTTTGACCTCATGGACAGCCTATGAGGCTCCTCTGTCCATGGGATTCTTCTACAGGTAAGAATACTGGAATGGGTTGCCATTTCCTTCTTCAGGGACCTTTCTGATCCAGGGAAAGAACCTGTGTCTCTTGCAGCTCCTGTATTGCAGGCAGATTCTTTACAACTGAGCCAAGAGGGAAGTCTTGTGATGGTAGTTAATCATATATGAGGGCAAAGAAAATGACAATCCTGTTGTATAACAATAATAAAATTGTATTTAACTTTCTGTTCACTACAAAACATGGAAATAGGACATTAATCCAATTCATAACAAAAATGGTATTAAATATAAATTTTAAAATGCGGGAGAGGGTGTGCAGAAAAGGGAACCATCCTACTCTGTTAGTGGGAATATAAATTGGTGCAGCCACTAAGGAGAACAGTGTGGATGTTCCTTGAAAAATTAAAAATACAGTTGCTATGTGATTTAGCAATCCCACTCCTGGCCATATACCCAGAGAAATCTATAATTTGAAAAGACACATGTACCCCAATGTTCATAGTAGCACTATTTACAATAAATGGAAGAAAAGGAAACCAAGGCATGGAAGCAAACTAAATGTCCATAGACAGATGAATGGATAGAGAAGATGTGGCATATATATACAATAGAACACTACTCATCCATAAAGAAGAATGAAATGATGCCATTTACAAAAACATGGATGGACCCAGAGATTATGATACTAAGTGAAGTAAGTCAGGCAGAGAAAGACAAGTAGCATATGATATCACTTATATATGGAATCTAAAAAGATCTACATATGGTACTAATTAATTTATTTACAAAATTGAAACAGACTCACAGACATGGAAAACAAACTATGGTTACCAAAGAGGGAAATGAGAGAGGCATAAATTAGAAGTTTTGGGCTAACAGATATCACTATATATAAAATATGTATATATATAAATATATGAATATTATATATAATACCAACATAATCTTATTAATACTTTTAGCACAAGGCACTATATTCAATATCTTGTAATAAACCATACAGAAAAGAATGTGAAAAATTGTGTATATATATATGTATAACTGAACCACTTTGCTCTACATCTGTGGCGTTAGTGGTAAAGAACCCACCTGTCAATGCAGGGCACATAGAGACACATGTTCGATCCCTGGGTCAGGAAGATCCTCCTGGAGGAGGAAATGGGAACCCACTCCAGTATTCTTCCCTGGAGAATCCCATGGACAGAGGAGCCTGGTGGGTTACAATCCATGGGGTTGCAAAGAATCAGACATGACTGAAGTGACTTAGCACATGCATGCACAAAAACTTATATAGCATTGTACATCAACTGTACTTCAATTTAAAAAACAAAATTGTAATGTAATAGAATGAAGTACAAGTGTATCCTTATTCCATTCCTCTGGAAATCATTTCTGACTATAGCAAGTTCCAAACTTCTCTGGAAAGCCTACTGAATTGTTAACCTATGAGAGGTGAAGGGCACTCCATAGAGTTAGAAAATAGCTGTAGATTCTGGGAGTCAGTTGGATAATGAGGCAAGAAATTGAGATGACTGATGTGAAGCTTTGAGAATCCAAGGGAGAAAAGCTGCAGTTCTTGTCTCCTGAAGCTGGAGAAGCATGCAAATGTAGTAAGGGTAGCCTGCCTGAATAGGGTCTGGAGCTTGATTTGCAATCATCAGTTAGGATATAATTATGTGCTGCTTCCACTGAAAGCAAGCAAATCACACCAGAATTCCAGCTGTGTCTCTAAAATCTCTTGCTCATATATCCAGGCTAAGAATCCCAGAAATCTATCTCTACTTGTAATTACATGGTAACTTGACCATCAGTGGTGAGGCATCTTCCTATGCCAACCTTTTCTTATTCCTACGCTCCACAGACATAGATACAAAACATGAAAACTACTATTATTCTCACTGTGGGAAGAAGTGTAGGGTTATATTTATGACTCTGAACTGTGAGGATGATTATTTAGGAACAAATCTTGCTTAGAATATAATATTCTTCTTCTAAACCTAGGACTTCTGAGAAGTACAGGGACTGAGTTATTTTAAAATGCTTCAAAAAGATTACAAACTCCTTCAAAAATATGATGAAAGCACCAGATCCATCTCAGGCTGGCTCAGAAAAAAATAGTTTTTTAATTTTTTGTTTTGCATTATATTTTGGATAGTTCCTGGATTCATTGAAATTCACTTAAATATCTTGGGTCAATGAGAGTCAAAGATTTAGGGATTGGTGAAAAAAGATTAGTTCATGATTGGAGAAAAAAGCTTCTAAATGACCTTTCTAGCATAGATATGTATTACCTCTGTGTGTTAAGAGTATGTTATATGTTAGCTCATAGATGTAATTTGCAGAAAGTGAATAGAATAGAATTGAATGTTTACCACCTGGTGATCTGTCTGGATGAACTTACAGTATCTGGAAGAATGTGTATTAAAAGGCGGCTTAAACTTTCTCTGTGATATCAAAGGTTTCAAGCCTGCCTTTGACGAGTGTTGGATGGAAATCACCTCACATCCGGGTTGTACTCAGAGTGGCTGATGGACTTCAGACAATGGGTCAGTGAACCCGTGGGAGGTAGAGAAGCCAGCAATCACTTGTTTCCTTCTCCTCTTTTCCCCCTTTTTCCTAGATCCCTTTGAACCAGGACATGTGACAAGCAGGGGGTCAAAGTCCATTCCACTCTCATTTCACTGCTGCACTGCTGCACACCTGAGTGAAGCTTCATGCAGGATGATATTTCAGAGCATTCGTGATAAAATCCTTAGGACCTGGCCAATAATAAGTCAATAGGAATGTCTGAATTTAGTGTTAAACATTTGATAATCAGTTACATAAGATCCCCTTTCCCACCCTGAACTCAGGGCACTTTCTCTCTATTTCAAATACTTTTTTTTTTTTTAATGTTTTTTTTAAATTGTGGTAAAAGTCATGTAATATAAAACATACTATTTCAACTGTAGAGTTCAGTGGCCCTAAGTACTTTCACATTGTGCAACTCTCACCATCATCCATCTCCCAGATTTTTCACCTTCCTTAACTGAAATGCTGTCCCCATTAAATGCTAATGCCCTCCTCCCCTGCCACCGGCCCCTGGCATCTACCAGTGTATTTTCTGACTGGATGAATTTGACTGTTTTAGGTATCTTGTATAAGTGGAAGGAAGCATTTTTGTCTGTGCCCAATTATATTGGAGGGGTTTTCCTGGTGGCTCAGTGTTAAAGAATATTTCTGCAATGCAAGGGACATGCAGGAGACTAAAGTTTGATCCCTGGGTCAAGAAGATCCCCTGGATGAGGGCATGGCAACTTACTCCAGTATTCCTGCCTGGAGAATCCCATGCACAGAGGAGCCTGGCAGGTCACAAAGGGTCACAAAGAGTCGGATACCACTGAAGTGACTGAACACACACACGCACACACACAATGTATATTGGAATGCATTTTTAAGGTTAACTTAAAATATATCCTACAAACAGGTTGTAACGTTTTTCCCCTTATGCTATACAGTAGGTTCTCATTGGTTATCTGTCTTACACATGGAAGTGTATATATGCCAATCCCAATCTTCCAATTTACCCCACCATCCCTTCTTATTATGGTGTTCATATGTTTGTTCTCTACATCTGTGTCTCTTTTCTGCTTTGCATATGGGTTCATCTGTACTGTTTTTCTAGATTCCACATATATGTATCAATATACACTATTTTTCTCTTTTTGACTTCATTCCATTTTATCTTATTTTGATACTTTTAGGATGGTTTTCTAATCAATTACCTCACCTTGCAATATTCAAATGAGAAATAAAATTTATCATAATTTGTGAGCAGAAAAGACCCCATATCTTCTTTTCTGTTATTTGCTAATGTACTCATTTCATGCGCTAGCAAAATAATGCTCAAAATTCTCCAAGTTAGGCTTCAACAGTACATAAACTGAGAACTTCCAGAAGTTTAAACTGGATTTAGAAAAGGCAGAGGAACAAGAGATCAAATTGCCAATATTCGTTGGATCATAGAAAAAGCAAGTTAATTCCAGAAAAACATTTGCTTCTGCTTCATTGACTATGCTAAAGCCTTGGACTGTGTGAATCACAACAAACTGTGTAAAATTCTTAAAGAGATGGGAATACCAGACCACCTGACCTGCCTCTTGAGAAACCTGTATGCAAGTCAGGAAGCAACAGTTAGAACTGGACATGGAACAACAGACTGGTTCCAAACAGGAAAAGGAGTACATCAGGGCTGTATATTGTCACCCTGCTTATTTAACTTCTATGCAGGGTACATCATGAGAAACACTGGGCTGGAGGAAGCACAAGCTGGAATCAAGATTTCTGGGAGAAATATCAATAACCTCAGATATGCAGATGATACCACCCTTATGGCAGAAAGCAAAGAAGAACTAAAGAGCCCCTTGATGGAAGTGAAAGAGGAGAGTGAAAAAGTTGGCTTAAAGCTCAACATTCAGAAACTAAGATCATGGAATCTTGGCCCATCACTTCATGGCAAATAGATGGGGAAACAATGGAAACTGTGACAGACTTTATTTTCTTGGGCTCCAAAATCACTGCAGATGATGACTGTAGCTGTGAAAGGAGACACTTGCTCCTTGGAAGAAAAGCTATGATAAGCCTAGATAATATATTAAAAAGCAGAGACATTACCTCACCAACAAATGTCTGTCTAGTCAAAGCTATGTCTTTTCCAGTAGGCACATATGGATGTGAGAGTTGGACCATAAAGAAGGCTGAGTGCAAAAAAATTGATGCTTTTGAACTGTGGTGTTGGAGAAGACTCTTGAGAGTCTTTTGGACTGCAAGGAGATCAAACCAGTCAATCCTAAAGGAAATTAACCCTGAATATTCATCAGAAGGATTGATGCTGAAGCTCCAATATTTTGGCCACCTGATGCAAAGAACTGACTCATTTGAAAAGACCCTGATGCTGGGAAAGATTGAAGGCAGGAGGAGAAGCGGGCAACAGAGGATGAGATGGTTGGATGGCATCACTGACTCAATGGACATGAGTTTGAGCAAGCTCCAGGAGATAGTGAAGGACAGAGAAGCCTGGCATGTTGCAGTTCATGGAGTTGCAAAGAGTCAGACAGGACTAAAAGACTGAATAACAAGAATAACTACCTAGAAGCAAATCAGTAAATGTTTATTAAATAGTGTGGATTTCCACAGATGAAAAAATTGGTAAACAGAGAGATCATGGAAATTCCTCCAGGTACTCCTACTGAGTAGTGGATTAAGAAGTATATTGAGTTTAAAATAAACCTTTTCTATTAGAGATGATGTGCTATTGTATTTTGCATGATCACCTAACACTTCCAGTATAATAGGATCTAAGGAAGCCTTTCTATAGGGAATTTTAGGGTTTCTGATTTTACTGAATTTCCTTTTGCAACTTGAACCGTTGTAAAAGAAACAACACCAATTTAAAAAAAAATCTTGTTAATATTCATGGGCATATCCTTGACCAAGTGCTGGATGTCTACTAAAATATTCTGTTCTCCATTTCAGTTGTCATCAACATCCAGAGATTTATCAAACTGTTAAACCAGAAGCTGTTGTTAATATTTTTCTTTTTCTGGTTATATTGTCATTTGGTTGGTTGAAATAAAACTGCTTCATTTCTCTTTCCTGGTCACACTTTCCTTATCAGTTTCATACATTCTACATACCACATACTGACTCTTCATGAGTAAATGCAGTGTTTTACACCATGACACCCTATTTAGCATGAAATAAAAGCTCAGGAAGAACCTATGTACAAATTAACATGTAATTTATTAGTTGGTTATTATTTTATTTTTTTCCAGAGAAGAAATGCAAGAACTCATTTTTTTCATCCCATAAAAATTTCTTGTATGTGAATAAGTAAGGCTATTTACCCACATCATGAAATTTTTTATCTGCTATCATTAACTGATTATTATTAAAAATAATCTGAACATTGAGTGTAATCACATTCTACATTTTTCTTTTTTTTTTTTGGTTGTGCTTCTCCTTTTGTTTTCCTTTCTAAAAATCTTATTGATATAAACACGGGAAATCTGCTGCTAATGAAATGTATAATGGAAACAGTTGACTATACTTGTCATTTTGGTTCTGCGATTAGAAGGAACATCACTTATTAGGAGAACAACTTTGTTTTATTGAAAGCGCTGTATGAATGGCTTTTAGGAAGCCGCCTGATGGTAGTGGCTCTGAGCTGTCACTGCATCAGAGAAAATACTTTGATTACAGAAATAGAGCACATGTTCAGTCCACATTTGTATACTTGAAATACACTGAAAGCATAAAACCAGGCTGAGAGCACTAGTTGCAAGGAGAGATGAACAGCCTGTAACCACAGAAGAATTACGGTGAAGCAAATTCTAGACACCGCTGGGTTGGAATACATTTAAAGGACCCAAATGGGCTTCCCTGGTGGCTCAGCTGGTAAAGAATCCACTTGCAATGCAGGAGACCCCGGTTTGATTCCTGGAGAAGATAAAGACGACCAACTCCAGTACTGTGGCCTGGACTTGGACTGTATAGTTCATAGGATCGCAAAGAGTCAGACAGGACTGTGAGACTTTCACTTTCTTTTTTCTTTAAATGGTAATAGTAACAGTGTTTTAGTCCTGGGAAAGTAAGGGCTTCAAAATGTTTTGTAGTTTCAACTGTGATAGCAGTTTCAACTGTGGCAACTATGGAGCTATTAAAGTAAGTCCTTGGAGTAAAAGAAACTAAAATAAAATTTGCTAAGGTTTTAATTGCACATCACTGTGTGGAATGCAATAATACATTTCTAGGCAAAATTTTAGGTGAAACTTTGTTATCATTGCCTCAGAAATCTGTTCCTGACTTTAGGTATACATAATAAAGAAATCTTAAACTGAAGCTACAGTACAGTTTCTTAGTCCCAGAGGAAGAATGCATTTCTTTTTCTTTGGTGTGGGAGTGAAATAATCGATAACAGCACTTTGCTCCAGATTGGGGCTTCTCTACCTTAGCGCTAGGGATAGTTCTACTGGAGAAGTCTCTGCTACAGGGATATTTTTCAACTATGAGATGTCAATAGCATCTCCACCGCCCAGTTGTAACACCTGAATTGTTGCCAGACACCTCCCAGTGTTCTCTGTGGGAAACCTCCTCAAGCTGAGCACCACTGCCCTGGATTCTGATCCTCTGAAAATGTTTGTCTGGGATCATGTGGTCAGAAATCCCAGCACTACTTAAAGGATGCTATTAAATGGTGAAAATATTGTTTTCAATCTACCCAATCACTCACTCTTTGAAAAATTAAGAAAAAGCAGTTTAAAATTTTATTATTTTAAATTAGTAAAATAAATTAAAATCACATCTTTATTGGCCATCAAAAATGGGAAAATTCTTCCATATGAACTACTCAATCTTGAAGCACTTTGGTGCTCAACACGAATAATAGCTATAATCATAAAACCCACTGGCATGCTGCCTTAAGTGTTTGGTGGTTGTCTTTCATTCACTGGATAATTACTTACCATTTGGCATGTTGTTCCTGGTGCCTTTAACTGGTAAAGGGCTACAAAAAGCTTTTATAGCTATTGTATGTGTAGCGAGTGAGTTTTTGCTTTCTTTTTCACACAAAGAAGAACCTGCATGAATTCTAAGATGTAAGAATGATTTTCCTTTTTGACAAGGTAAATGGACCAGTACCCCCTTTCGGTACAAATAGACCTAGTGGGGATGGAATGTAATTTGACATCATGTTAAGTGCTACAGTTACTAGGACAGGACAAATCCTAAGTTTGGGAGACACTGAATTTGAAAGGGGTTCATTCTCAGTGAGCAAGTGCACAGGCTTTTGCCTTATAGTGACCCCATGGACTGCAGCCCACCAGGCTCCTCCATCCATGGGATTTTCCAGGCAAGAGTACTGGAGTGGGGTGCCATTGCCTTCTCCGATCTATTCCCTAAACAGGGAGAAAAGTCTTAATTTTGTGAAAAGAGTTAAGTCACAAAGCAGAACAATGATTTAATTGCTGATGAGAGGTTACATGTAAAAAATTTCTGAAAGAGTTCTTTATTAGTGGAGAGCTGGTGACAAAATCTATAGGAAAGAGAGATCATTGCTTGCCCTTAAAAAATACCATGTGAATTTTGACCTAAGTCGTCTTGAAGGATGAATAGGAGAAGGAAGTGCTTTTCAAAAGGGTAGATCAATATGAGCAAAACATGGAAGAGGCCATGCAGAGTGGATGCTTGCGGGGCAGGGGGCGGGAGGGGGGGGTGGGTCAAGGGACAATAATATAGACCATGTGGCTTGAGAAGATGTTTTATGTTTGGAGTTGAGAGGTTAGCTGGAATTAGGTTGGAGGAGGTTCTAAAGGTTGGGTTTTATTGATTCTTTAGGAAAAAAGGAGGCTCTTGGTAGAGGAGGAGATCTGTACTCAGTGCTTCAGGAACATGAATCTGGTAGTAATGCAGAGTGAAGATAATTACATGTCCCAGACATGGAAAAGATGGCAGGAGAGGAAAACCACAGAAAATGCAAGAGAAATAGGCAAGTATTGAATTTATTTGTTTTCCCCCAAGGCATCTTCAATGAGAAGTACAAACAGTGGAGCTTGATTCTATAATTACTTTTCCTGAATTCTCTTTGGTGCTGGCTGAAGTGGATACTGTGGTGTACAATCTGGATTTCTTTCAGAGTTTGAAGATTCTTCCCCAGTTGCATGGTGTACTGCCAAGTGCCAGCCACCTTTAGCTGTCAGTGTTTTCTGGGACTTGCTCTTTGCTGAAGAAAACTACCTTGATTAAGTTCCCAGAAAATGATAGAGGGAAGTTGTCATGGAGTGTAAGCACTCTCATACTCACCACAGTCCGGATTTTATGTGGAGTCACCTCACTCGTGCACCGTCTCTGCAAAGCTGGCTGAGACCTAGTCATGAATGCACAGCTGCCCTACTTGTTGTACCAAATCCTGCTTCCCCTCCTCTCACCAGAGTTGTGGGTTCCAAGAGTGTTCATTTCCCAGTGAAACTCTTGCACACTCATCCCTCTGCTTCCCGGGGACCTCATCTTGCAGCAGTCGGTGCCAGGTGTGGTCTGGGAAAACAAGTGCAGTAATGAGGTTGGGAAGCTGTCACACTCACTATTGGTGAGGACACAATCACATTAGTAGAGGGTGGAGTGGGGTATTTGTGGATGACACACAGCCCTGGACACAAGGTGATGATGAAATTATTAAAACTTTCACTGATTGTAAGTTGGGATGATGTATCAGTTGAAGGATATGAGTTAGTAGCAATAATGTATCAGTTAAGTTCAGTTCAGTCACTCAGTAGTGTCTGACTCTTTGCGACCCCATGAACCACAGCATGCCAGGCCTCCCTGTCCATCACCAACTTGCGGAGTCCACTGAGTCCATTGAGTTGGTGATACCATCTAACCATCTCATCCTCTGTTGTCCCCTTCCCCCCTTGCCTTCAATCTTTCCCAACGTCAGGGTCTTTTCCAATGAGTCAGCTCTTCGCAACAGGTGGCCAAAATATTGGAGTTTCAGCTTCAACATCAGTCCTTCTAATGAACACCCAGGACTGAACTCCTTTAGTATGGACTGGTTGGATCTCCTTGCAGTCCAAGGGACTCTCAAGAGTCTTCTCCAACACCACAGTTCAAAAGCATCAATTTTTTGGTGCTCAGCTTTCTCTGTAGTTCAACTCTCACATCCATACATGACTACTGGAAAAACCATAGCCTTGACTAGGTGGACCTTTGTTGACAAAGTAATGTCTCTGCTTTTTAATATGCTGTCTAGGTTGGTCATAACTTTCTTTCCAAGGAGTAAGTGTCTTTTAATTTCATGGCTGCAATCACCATCTGCAGTGATACACATTAAAATTATAGGGATAGACCTAGAGACTGTCATACAGAGTGAAGTAAGTCAGAAAGGGAATAACATATATCATATGATATCACTTATATGTGAAATCTAGAAAAATGGTATAGAGGAACTTATTTGAAAAGCAGAAATAGAGACACGGATGTAGAGAATAAACTAATGGAGATGAAGGGGGAAAGGGAGGGTGTAGTGAATTGGGAGATAGGGACTGACACATATACACTGCTACTGCTAAGTCACTTCGGTCGTGTCCAACTCTGTGCGACCCCATAGATGGCAGCCCACCAGGCTCCCCTGTTCCTGGGATTCTCCAGGCAAGAAATACACTACTATGTATAAAACATAAAACTAATGAGAACCTACAGTATATCACAGGGAACTCTACTCAATGCTTTGTGGTCACCTAAATGGGAAGGAAATCCAAAGAAAGAGGGTATATGTATATATATACACACATGACTGATTCACCTTGCTGTGCAGTAGAAACTAACACAATATTGTAAAGAAACTGCACTCCAATAATTTTTTTAAAAAATAAATAAAATATAGAAGAAAGAGCAAATATAAGGACAATTAAATTGGATGATGTTTGCTAGGGGTGATTGATCCTCTGGAGAGAGACAATGAAAAGCTGAGGAGATTTAGTTGTTAATTAAAAGGTAACAATGGAAGACAGTCCTTCTGATGACACAGACAGCTGGAGCAGAGCCCAGGACTTGGTAAAAGTACACCACAGTTACTGCTACTGCTACTGCTAAGTCATTTCAGTCATATCTTGCATTGCATATTGACTCTGTGCAATCCCATAGATGGCAGCCCACCAGGCCCCCCCATCCCTGGGATTCTCCAGGCAAGAACACTGGAGTGGGTTGCCATTTCCTTTTCCAATGCATGAAAGTGAAAAGTGAAAGTGAAGTCGCTCAGTTGTGTCCAACTCTTAGTGACCTCATGGACTACAGCCTACCAGGCTCAACGTATAAGGTTAAATCCCTGAGTTAGATAGGGTGGGGAAGAACAGGCTCCTGAGACATGGGATGGAGCTCTCTGAGCTCCTTCTGAATTTTAAAGCTTAAGACATAACCCAGTCCTTTATGTTAGAGGCAAATCCTCCCTCCGCTGACCTTGGAGATAAGGTGGAAGGCAATGTTTCTTTGTGCCATTCTCTGGACCACCCCCATCTCTCCTCCCGGCCCTGAGGCCAGCAGTAGGGCTGAGTCACAGCCACCTGATTAGCCAAGTGTTGGGTTTGGTTAGAGGGAAAAGGACTCTACTCTAGAGGAGCCTCAGAGTACATAGGACATACTCACTGAGTTTTAGCAGGAACAGGAGAGGACATTGGACTGGACTCTGATGTCTTGGGTCAAGGTCGATGGAACATGAAGGGAATTTATCAATATGGGAGCATTTTTTCCTGGGATACAAGACAACATGCTGAGCAAGAGATGGTGCTAATGTGTTTCTAGAATACATCTTAGAAGCTTGGAGAAAGTGTTACCCCATACCAAATAAAGTAAAAATTCAAGAATGGCCATGGAGAAAGAAAGAAAAGTCCAGAAGCTTAGATAAGTGCACATGACGAGGTGGGTATGTTACCGGGGGCTGGAGACCCTCTGGGGGTTTCTGGAGACATTCTACTTCCCACACCAAAGGAATGGCTTGATGAGGGATATCAGCATCACTGAGAAATGGGGCCATAGCTGTCACCTGTAAGCCAAGGCTGACACTGAGAGGTGTTATCACTAAAGTAGGTTTACAGGTAGGATTCTGAAATAATAGAGGCAAGTGGCAGTCAGGCAGGTACAATGATCACAGTGAGTGGTGAGGTCTTAGTGGTGGCCAGGAAGGCCTGACCCACAGAGAGCTCTAGGAGTTATTAATTGTACACAGTCTCTCTAGGGACCAGAAAGATTGTCAAGCCAGCAAGGGTATTTCTCACTCCATTTAACTGAAAAGACTGATGACTGTATGATCAAGAGATTGAATATAGGCATCCCAATTAAGGAATTAGGATTTGTTGGTTGATTTTTATACCTGAGTTGATTTTCATACCGGTTTCTACCAGAAACTTTCAGAAAGTTTCATACAAAACTTTCTTCCAGATTCCTGGGAGGAAGGAACTTGCAGCACTACAGCAAGTATACAGAGTAATAATTCCTCTCATCTTCCCCACAGGGATAATATTCATTTATCCTTGAAGGCACATACTGGAGAAAAGATAATTCTTTAGTATTTTTTAGTATTATTGGTTAAGTGTCTGAATTATCACTGCTACCAGAGACATGAGTCTTTTTAGACTTTTTCTTATAATAATGGGAGTCACATGTGGTCCCGTTCACAGTGGACTCATTATCACATGGATCCATCTGTGATCATTTCTTCAGTCTCATAATTTGTAATTGGAATGGGGATATTTTATAGTTGACATAATGTTCCTATCATTGGCCTCTTGTTTGGTAATATAATGGATTTTAAGTTAAAATATTATTAGGTTGGTGCCAAGGTATTTGCAGTTTGGACCATGAATTTTAAATTATTGTAACTAGGCTCAAACAACTTTGTTAATCAAAATAGCAACCATTATAATCAACACATTTTTGCCAATGAGAAATGTTTGCTTATTCCTATAGTGTAAAAACCCATGCATTGGGATTCAGTGAACTCTTGGAAAGCATATTCTACCTCCTGCTGGCTCTGGAAGTATATTCCTTGCAAAAATTTATTGAGATGCTTGAGGAAGTGGTAGTCGGTTGGTGAGAGGTCAGATGAATACGGGAGATGAGGCAAAACTTTGTAGCGCAATTTATTCAACTTTTGAAGCATTTGCTGTGCGACACGAGGTTGGGTGTTGTTGTGGAGAACACAACAACTAGTCTGTTGACCAGTGCTGGCCGCAGGCATTGCAGTTTTCAGTGCATCTAGTAGATTTGCTGAGCATACTTTTCAGATATAATGGTTTCGTTAGGATTCAAAAAGCTATAGTGGGTCAGACCAGCAGCAGACCACCAAACGGTGACCATGACCGTTTTTGCGTGCAAGTTTGGCTTTGGGAAGTGCTTTGGAGCTTCTTTTAGGTCCAACCACTGAACTGGTCATCACTGATTGTTGTATAAAATCTGCTTTTCGTCGCACGTCATAATCTGAGAAATGGTTCGCTGTTCTGTAGAATAAGAGATGACACTTCAAAATGAAAAGTTTTTTTATTTTTTGGTCATCTCATGAGGCAGCCAGTTATTGAGCTTTTTCATCTTTCCAATTTGCTTCAAAGGCCAAGCGACCATACAATGGTCCACCTTGAGTTCTTTGGCAACTTCTGTAGTTGTAAGAGAATCAGCTTGATGATTGCTCTCAGTTGATCATCATCAGCTTCTGATGCCCAGCCCACTGTGCCCCCATCTTCAAGGCTCTTCTTTCCTTTTCAAAACTTCTTAAACCATCACTTCACTGTCCATTCGTTAGCAGTTCCTGGGCCAAATGTGTTGCGAGTGCCTCCACTGCTTTGCAAACTATTGTGAACTCGAATAAGAAAATTTCTTGAATTCGTTTTTGTCTAACATTTCCCTAGTCTAAAATAAATATAAAATAAACAGCAAGTAAAAAGTTATTAGCAAAAAAAAAGAACATTAAAATTATGCATAACATAACCATATTTATTTAAAAATGTACTCCAATATCAAGTGGCAAATTCCAACAATGCAAAAGTGCAATTACTTTTGCACCAACCCAATATAAATTAGGCACAGTAAGGGATTAGCAACAATAGCCAGTAATACAATTGAATGATTATAAAAAATACTGCATTAAAATTTATGTGAGGCATCTCTCTGTCTCTCAAAATATCATATTGTATTGTACTCAATCTTCTTGTGATGATATGAGGTTATATAATAAAATGCCTAAGTGATGAGATGAAATGAGGTGACTGACACAGGCATTGTGACACAGCATTAGGCTACTACTACTGACCTTCTCAGGCCATATCAGAGGGAGATCATCTGCTTTGGGTTATCCTGGATGTTGACAGTTGGACATCAGACAACGTGATGTCCCTGGTTGGGTTTCCCATTGGGATGGAGCTCGATGGCATGACATTTCATCAAGTTGCTCATAATTGTGCACAATTTAAAACTTATGAGTTTATTTCTGTATTTTTCCTTTAAATATTTTCAGACTCCATTTTACCACAACTAAAATTGTGGAAAGTGAAACCGCAGATCAGGGGGATTACCATGTTGGATGCTATGGTACTCTGTCCAGCTCCAATCTCAGAACCGTAGCCTATTCTCCCAACTGCAGGGAATGATGCCTGCAGATATCATCAATTCTCTTGCCTTTCTTGTGAATGGGTCATAGTGACACCTCTTCTTCAGGGCAGCCTGCATTCAACCTTAATTTGGATGCCAGGAATGGGGAGTGGGTTATAAAAGCTTGATGTCTTTGTTCCAATTAAGGAAATCTCTCAGTGGCATGCCAGCTTCTAACTTCAGGATGTCCCTCTTTAGGACAGCAAAACTATTCCCTCTGCAAATATTACTTCCATCCCAAGAGTTGATCCTGAGAGCACATTCTAAATGGTAATACACCTGAACATGGCTCTACATCTCAAGAGTTTGCTTCTTAGAAATCCACCTGTGACAGCTGTAAATTATTTCTCTGATACTGTGTCTGCATTTATTATAATGTGCATAACATTTTGCAATAATTATCTAGTTCTGCCTCCTTAATTAAGGCTTTAAATAAACCAAATATCAGATAAAATCATGTTGCTATTATGCTACATTCCTTTAAGGATAGTTTTAGCATGATCTCCTAAAAAACTGGTAAAGGAAGGTTCACATTTACACAGTTAACTGAAAAATCAGGTGATAATTTACATAACAGTAGCTCTTCTACTTTTAGAAGCTTGGAAATTGCTTAGGTAGTAACTTTTCACTAAGTTTTACCACAAGTTGTTATCACAAATCACTTCTCACTAAGTTTTATCGCAGAAGAAATTAGAATGTAGATCATCTCCGCAGTGTTTTCTTTCTTTCATACTGTTGGTCATGTGACTGCTGCCTTGCTGATACAGCACCACATTCCTCCCCACAAAACAATTATATTCCCCAGAAATTGCACAGCTTAGATATACTTTTCTGTTATATAAAAGAAATATGCACATATTTCTTCTGCTGAATTACAGAGTAACTATGCTTGTAAATAGACAGGATAATAAAAATAATATAATGTGTGTTACATATGAACTCACTATCATTAATAGAATATTCAAAGAGAAAAGCAACACAATTGTTTCTTCCTATTAAAAATAATAAAAATTGTGATGGAATAAGTTCTTTAATAATTTTTGTCTCATACTCTCACAGCTCTAAAATTATATTTTATCCTATATTATGGAATATAACATATTAAAATTGTATTTTTCACATATATTAGCATAGTAGGTATTTTCCTTATTGCATTACATTAAAAGCCCATTTTCTTGAACACAGCATAAAAAATGTACAATTGTGAAAGAGTGTTAAGACCTATATGACTTAGTTTTGTATTTTAAATTCATCTTAAGTCATCTTTTCATGTGTTTATTAGAATTTTTTATTTTAAGCACCCTTAAAAATAAGTTGAAACTAACTGAAGCTTATGTTCTCATCTCACAAAGCACGCAGTCCAGACAAAATACCCATGACCAGTAGAAAAAAGAAACAGCAGGTTGAATAGATTTTAGTTTTCAGTAGTAACCAGTTAAGAACTGAGTGTTATGATCTCAAATTTGGAGGAGGTGGTAGGGCATCCTTACAAGTGAAAAAAACTCATTTATCATATCAGGATGCTAATGAATAAAGTTGAAAGTTTATGAATCAGGAAATAGGGGACAAGCTCAGAAGGTTAGAGATGACCGCTAGAAAAATTGAAACAGGAAGGATAAAAGCGATCGCACATGGGAGGCGGGACGGGAATAGAGTCGTGTGGGAAGAGTGACTCATCTTTGTCCTATTTAGTGTTTTAAAATATCAACTCATATTGCCTTGATTTAAAAGCTAAATTCAAGATTACATGCAAAACTTTGAAAATCATTTGATATCTGTAGATCAGGAGACAGTTGGCAACTTCTGCTGTTAAGAAAATTTTGTAGAAATTTGAAAAAAAATGTATAGATCTGTTTTCTGTATTATTACTGTTTCTTGTGCCAATAGTCCCCATTGCTTACACTTTACCTATCTTCTCTAGATTCAACGTAAGACTGGGAATTTTCTTCCCAGTATTTTAGTTTTGGATTTATGTCCAGTTTATGGGGTATTAGAACATCTCATGTTCTTGGGTTACTGTTTATTTTTTTTATCTTCTGTAAGAGATGAGAACTTTTAAAAAGTCTACAAGTCAGAAAATAAATGCTGAATTTCAAGCATAAAATTGACAATCATCAATTACATATTTCCTCCAGTTACCTGAAGATATGTCCCTTTCTAAAACCTATTATTTATGTGTTCACTATTTATTGAATGACTATGATGCTCATGTATTGTACAATGCACCTTTTGAGACGCTGAGTAGGATAAAAATTATTTTTGCCCAAACAGACTGTGATATCCACCAGATAGTTATTTATGATGATAAAAATAGCAAAATTACTGATTACATCATTAGAGTAATTCAATGATTGGTCAGGAGGGGCTTCTTGGAAGAAATGAATTTGCATAAAGACAGGATGTGGATGTGTCTGAACAGGAAGAGGATGCTCCCAATGATGTGAGCAGAAAAGTCAGAGGAAACTCAGGAAGGTAGGATTTATTGTGGTGTGTTCCTACCAGAACAACATGGTGGAGCAGATCTTGTGGGAAGAACAAATAAGGTAGAGTTCATAACCAATCAAACATCTAAAGGTGCTGGTTGTATTGGTGGAGTTCTATGTAGAGTTCCATGTGTTAGGATATGGATTTTGCATTGTGGGAAATAGGGAATTAAAAGTCTTTAAGTAGGGGAGTCATATATTAAAATGAAAGCTTTTGGAAATGGCAGTGGTATAAAAATGGATGCATTGGAACTCAAAGGTGGGTTATAACCCTCTGCTTTGCAAGTTTCATAATTACTTTTTCATGTTTCCTAGGTAGTTACTTTGCCCTTACAGATCTTCAGTTATTCTATTTTCTTGATATCAAAACAATTTCATTAAAATTCTTTTTTATATATAATAATGTTTATAAACAACTATCTGCATTTTTTGATACTTTGCATATGTTTCATTTAAATTAAAAAAATATGGGTTCCTGTTTTTGTCTATGGATTAAATTGTAGTAACTTTTGCAAAGAGTGATTTTATAGGTAGCAAATATCCCCCCACAGTAATATAAATCACAGTTATTAGCAGCGACATAATGGAGAAATATTCTTACATCTTTTGTCTCTTACATTAAAAAAGTTCTTGTTCATGGAAATTTAATAATTTACATTGTAAAAATTTACAAAAATTAAATTAATGCTATTCGAACCCCCAAGGCTATGGTTTTTTCAGTGATTATGTATGGATGTGAGAGTTGGACTGTGAAGAAAGCTGAGTGCCAAAGAATTGATGCTTTTGAAGTGTGGTACTGGAGAAGACTCTTGAGA
>NW_011494957.1:2789068-2790762 GCF_000754665.1 Bison bison bison | reverse complement strand
CTTGAGAGTCTCCTGGACTGCAAGGAGATCCAACCAGTCCATCCTAAAGGAGATCAGTCCTGGGTGTTCATTTGAAGGGACTGATGCTGAAGCTGAAAGTCCAATATTTTGGCCACCTCATGAGAAGAGTTGACTCCTTGGAAAAGTCCCTGATGCTGGGAGGGATTGAAGGTAGGAGGAGAAGGGGACAACAGAGGATGAGATGGCTGGATGGCATCACTGACTTGATGCACATGAGTTTGTGTGGACTCCAGGAGTTGGTGATGGACAAGGAGGCCTGGCTTGCTGCAGTTCATGGGGTCGCAAAGAGTCAGACACGACTGAGCGACTGAACTGAACTGAACTAAATTTATTTTAGTCAAAAAATTTGGCCATGCTGTGAGGCATGCAAGATCTTAGTTCCCTGATCAGCAATCAAACCCCCAATTGCTGCAGTGGAAGCTCAGAGTTCCAACCACTGGACCTCCAGGGAAGCCCCTTCTCTAATATTTTTAGAGACTCTAACCATCTCATAGTTGGCAGAACAATATATGATAAATACTTATTATTGTAGTACTTTTTCTTTATAGTGTAACTTACTTTTTTTTTTAGTTAATTGCTGTTAAGCTAAATAAAACCATTTTTTAAATAATTTTGTTTAATGTCATTATAGCTAAAGAAGATACCTTAAGTACATATGTATATGGCTCATATGTATAGTTCAGTCTGTGATGATATATATAATTCAATCTGTGATGTACATAATTTAGTCTGTGATTTAACCTGGGAGAAAGCAATGGCACCCCACTCCAGTACTGTTGCCCAGAAAATCCCATGGATGGAGGAACCTGGTAGGCTGCAGTCCATGGGGTCGCTAAGAGTCGGACACGACTGAGCGACTTCACTTTCACTTTCCACTTTCATGCATGGGAGAAGGAAATGGCAACCCACTCCAGTGTTCTTGCCTGGAGAATCCCATGGACGGAGAAGCCTGGTAGGCTGCAGTCCATGGGGTTGCACAGAGTCGGACACCACTGAAGCGGCTTAGTAGTAGTAGTGATTTACCCCAGTATGAACATGTGAAAATTCACTAAATGTGGAGAACAGAGGGCTGAGGTTCAGGCCTACAGTTTCCATTATGTAGTTTTCATGTGTCTCATTCAATATACTACCTTCTGATCTTTATCTGGTTTCCTTTTTCACCTTTAAAATGAAGTATTTTCTTTAAAATGAACTTCAGTTCAGTTCAGTTGCTAAGTCGTGTCCGACTTTTTGCGACCCTATGAACCGCAGCATGCCAGGCCTCCCTGTCCATCATCAACTCACGGAGTTTACTCAAATTCATGTCCATTGAGTCGGTGGTGCCATCCAACCATCTTATCCTCTGTCATCCCCTTCTCCTCCTGCCTTCAATCTTTCCCAGCATCAGGGTCTTTTCCAAGGAGTCAGCGTCTTTTAATTTCATGGCTGCAGTGACCATCTGCAGTGATTTTGGAGCCCAGAAAAATAAAGTCTGACACTGTTTCCACTGTTTCCCTATCTATTTCCCATGAAGTGATGGGACCAGATGCCATGATCTTAGTTTTCTGAATGTTGAGCTTTAAGCCAACTTTTTAACTCTCCTCTTTCACTTTCATCAAGAGGCTCTTTAGTTCTTCTTCACTTTCTGCCATAAGGGTGGTGTCATCTGCATATCTGAGGTTATTGATATTTCT
>NW_011494957.1:2774085-2788968 GCF_000754665.1 Bison bison bison | reverse complement strand
ACATCAGTCCCTTCAAATGAACATCCAGGACTGATCTCCTTTAGGATGGACTGGTTGGACCTTCTTGCAGTTCAAGGGACTCTCAAGAGTCTTCTCCAGCACCACAGTTCAAAAGCATCAATTCTTTGGCCCTTAGCTTTCTTTATACTCCAACTCTCACATCCATACATGACCACTGGAAAAACCATAGCCTTGACTAGATATCTTTGTTGACAAAGTAATGTCTCTGCTTTTGAATATGCTATCTAGGTTGGTCATAACTTTCCTTCCAAGGAGTAAGCGTCTTTTAATTTCATGGCTGCAACGACCATCTGCAGTGATTTTGGAGCCCAGAAAAATAAAGTCTGACACTGTTTCCACTGTTTCCCTATCTATTTCCCATGAAGTGATGGGACCAGATGCCATGATCTTAGTTTTCTGAATGTTGAGCTTTAAGCCAACTTTTTAACTCTCCTCTTTCACTTTCATCAAGAGGCTCTTTAGTTCTTCTTCACTTTCTGCCATAAGGGTGGTGTCATCTGCATATCTGAGGTTATTGATATTTCTCCTGGCAATCTTGTTTCCACTTGTGCTTCTGTCAGCCCAGCATTTCTCATGATGTACTCTGCATATAAATTAAATAAGCAGGGTGACAATATACAACCTTGATGTACTTTTTTCCCTATTTGGAACCAGTCTGTTGTTCTATGTCCAGTTCTAACTGTTGCTTCCTGACCTGCATACAGGTTTCTCAAGAGGCAGGTCAGGTGGTCTGGTATTCTCATCTCTTTCAGAATTTTCCACAGTTTGCTGTGATCCACACAGTCAAAGGCTTTGGCATAGTCAATAAAAGAGAAATAGATATTTTTCTGGAACTCTCTTGCTTTTTTGATGATCCAGTGGATTTTGGCAATTTGATCTCTGGTTCCTCTGCCTTTCTAAAACCAGCTTGAACATCTGGAAGTTCATGGTTAATGTATTGCTGAAGCCTGGCTTGGAGAATTTTGAGCATTACTTTACTAGCATGTGAGATGGGTGCAATTGTGTGGTAGTTTGAGCATTCCTTTTCAATCCCTTTCTTTGGGATTGTATGAAAACTGAACTTTTCCAGTCCTGTGACCACTGCTGAGTTTTTCAGATTTGCTGGCATATTGAGTGTGGCACTTTCAGAGCTTCATCTTTTAGGATTTGAAACAACTCAACTGGAATTCCATCACTTCCACTAGCTTTGTTTGTAGTGATGCTTCCTAAGGCCCACTAGACTTCACATTCCAGGATGTCTGGCTCTAGGTCAGTGATCACACCACCATGATTACTGGGGTAGTGAAGATCTTTTTTGTGTAATTCTTCTTTTGTATTTTTGCCACCTCTTCTTAATATCTTCTGCTTTTGTTAGGTCCATACCACTTCTGTCCTTTATTGTGCCCATCTTTGCATGAAGTATTCCCTTGGTATCTCTAATTTTCTTGAAGAGATCTCTAGTCTTTCCCATTCTAATATTTTTCTCTATTTCTTTGCACTGATCACTGAGGAAGGCTTTCTTATCTCTCCTTGCTATTCTTTGGAACTCTGTATTTAAATGGGTATATCTTTCCTTTTCTGCTTTGCTTTTCACTTCTCTTCTTTTCACAGCTATTTGTAAGGCCTCCTCATACAGCCATTTTGCTTTTTTGAATTTCTTTTTTTGTGGGGATGATTTAATCCCTGTCTCCTGTACAATGCCATGAATCTCTGTCCATAGTTCATCAGGCAATCTGTCTATCAGATCTAGTCCCTTAAATCTATTTCTCATTCCACTGTATTATCATAAGGGATTTGATTTAGGTCATACCTGAATGGTCTAGTGGTATTCCCCACTTTCTTCAATTTAAGTCTGAACTTGGCAATGAGGAGTTCATGATCTGAGCCACAGTCAGCTCCTGGTCTTGTTTTTGCTGACTGTATAGAGCTTCTCCATCTTTGGCTGCAAAGAATATAATCAATCTGATTTCAGTGTTGACCATCTGGTGATGCTCATGTGTAGAGTCTCTCCTTTTGTTGTTAGAAGAGGGTGTTTGCTATGACCAGTGCATTCTCTTGGCAAAGCTCTATTAGCCTTTGCCCTGCTTCATTCTGTACTCCAAGGCAGAATTTGCCTGTTACTCCAGGTGCTTCTTGACTTCCTACTTTTACATTCCAGTCCCCTATAATGACAAGGACATCTTTTTTGGTTGTTAGTTCTATAAGGTCTTGCAGGTCTTCATAGAACCGGTCAGCTTCAGCTTCTTCAGCGTTACTGCTCAGGGCATAGACTTGGATTACCATGATATTGAATGATTTGTGTTGGAAACGAACAGAGATCATTCTGTCATTGTTGAGACTGCATCCAAGTACTGCATTTCAGATTCTTTTCTTGACTATAATGGCTACTCCATTTCTTCTAAGGGATTCCTGCCCACAGTAGTAGATATAATTGTCATCTGAATTAAATTCACCCATTCCAGTCCATTTTAGTTTGCTGATTCCTAGAATGTCAACGTTCACTCTTGCCATCTCCTATTTGACCACTTCCAGTTTGCCTTGATTCATGGACCTGACATTCTAGATTCCTATGCAATATTGCTCTTTACAGCATCAGACCTTGCTTCTATCACCAGTCACATCCACAGCTGAGTGTTGATTTTGCTTTGGCTCCATCCCTTCATTCTTTCTGGAGTTATTTCTCCACTGATCTCCAGTAGCATATTGGGCACCTACTGACCTGGGGAGTTAATCTTTCAGTGTCCTATCTTTTTGCCTTTTCATACTGTTCATGTGGTTCTCAAGGCAAGAATACTGAAGTGATTTGCCATTCCCTTCCCCAGTGGATCACATTCTGTCAGACCTCTCCACCATGACCCGCCCGTCTTGGGTGGCCCCACACAGCATGGCTTAGTTTCATTGAATTAGACAAGGCTGTGGTCCATGTGATCAGATTGGCTAGTTTTCTGTGACTGTGGTTTCAGTCTGTCTGCCCTCTGATACCCTCTCTTAGTGCCTACCATCTTACTTGGGTTTCTCTTACTTTGCACGTGGGGTATGTCTTCACGGCTGCTCCAGCAAAGTGCAGCCGCTGCTCCTTACCTTGGATGTAAAATGAGCTAGTGAGTCTAAAAGGGTCTGTAATGTCTGATTTGATTGAAGAACTTTCAGTGATACATTATGGTTCTGTGGAATCAGAGATCCTCATCTGTAATGCTATTATTGTGTCTTGATTTCTTACTCCTATGGAATTTTCACTAAGCTCCCATTCTTTGTGTTGACATAGAAGTTTAGAAATGAAAAGGAATGGATGTAATTACATTAGCATGACTCAGTATAGCAGTCCTCCTATCTTGCTTGAATCAATTTTAGTCTTTCTCCCTGTAAGCAAATGTTCTCTAGCAACATTTAAAATAAATTGCTTCTATCATTTACTTTACACTGAAGTTAGACCTCCTGCTGGTAGGTTTTCCCTTTCCATTTCTTTCAGATAATATTGAAATCTAGTGACTGACTTTTGGAGAATAATGCAAGCTACTTATCTCTCTTCCCTATTTCATCAGGTACAAACTAGCATACCAATCAAACTCGCAGGAGATTATCTTTTTTTGGTTTATCCTTCAGTGTCAGTTCTATTTGAGTTACATTTTTATATGTAGACTGTAGGAAATAGAAAGTTAAGCATTTTCTACTGAAAGTAGTAATCTTTTAGCAATCCAGCAATCACTTTTGTCTTATGATTGTGGACTTGACTTCCCTGATAATCTCTTAGTTAAATGAAGTAAATGTCCTTTTACGGTCTGTTCAATGCAGGTACTTAGGATTCTATTAGCATATGTCAAAAAGGTAAACTGAGGAAAGCAATTTATTCTCTTGCTCTCTTTTAATAATTTGAAGACAGAATGTGCAATATATCAATGTATGCTACCTCTCAGCTCCAGAAAGATACTAGTGTGCTGCTACAATTTATGGTTTAAAAGGCCATGGAAGTGGATATGGGGTTTTACTCCAAATAAAATCTTATCTTAAGAAAATAAATAACTCTTTGCTGTGTAAGGGGAAGAAAAAGGAAATGCATAGATCACTGTGCTAGTTCTAAGAGCAAAACAAAAGAGAGGAATTATGCATTGAATTATTTATTTATCTAAAAAATCCCCCCAAACAGCTCTGAGGATAAAAAGTAAGGAACTGCATGTTGCTTTCAATCAAATACACAAGGATAGGAATTAATTATTCATTGAGAATATGAGTGTAGTACTAAAAGAATAGAGATAAAATTGATGAATAGTAAATGATGCAATTGCAAAATCCTTCAGAAACAGAGGTAAACCACCATCATCTGTTCTACATCTTCTCTTAATGATACCTCAGGGACACATCAGCAACTTAAGAAAAGGAAAACATCATATCATTTGCCTATTTCTGTAATACCATTCTTGGCATGTTGCAGAATTATTATTGACCTATTTTTCCTCCTTGGCTTCACATTTATTCTCTATTCATTAAGTTCTAAAAATATTTGTGAATGAACAAATTAATAAGTGAGCAATTAAGGGAAATGAACACATGTGCCCCATTATTGATAATATTTTATTTTTCTGAATCTTCTATGTGATTTAGAAAGGCTTGAATTTCTTGCCCATGAAAAGTATAACTTTATGAGAATTTAACTCAGAGACTGAGTGTAGGGAAACTAGTTACTGTCAAGGAGTCCTTTAACCACAGAAGGATTTTCTTTTCAGAGTGCTTTTCTTTTCCTTTTTCTTCTTTTCTATTATAAAACTTTCAAGTGAACAGCAAGTGCACACCTTATAATGTGACTACAATGCGGTAACCACCACAAGTCTAGTTGCCACATATCACTTACATTACTTCTCTTGTTTTGCTCACCTCCAACACCCTTCAACTCTGGAAATCACTAATCTGGTCTCTGTATCTATTAGTTTATTTTGTTTGTTCATTTGTTTTTTGTTCTTGCTTTAGACTTTACATATGACTGAAATCATATGGTATTTATCTTTCTCCATCTGACTTATTTCCCTTAGCATAATACTACCTAGGTCTATCCATCTTGTTACAAGTAACAAGAGCACATATTTTTCTGTGGCTGAATAGAAATACATTGTCTATCTACCAATATCACATCTTCTTTATCCACTTAGCCACTGATGGACACCTAAGAGGTTTCCATGCCTTGGCTATTGAAAATAATGCTGCAGTGAAAATGGGAGTGCATGTATCTTTACAAATTAGTGTTTTCATGTTCTTCAGATAAATATTAAGAAGTAGAGTAGCTGGGTCCTATGATAATTGTATTCTTAATTTTTTGAGGAAGTCCCATATTGCACTAATTTGCAATCCCAATAACAGTCTACAAGGGTTCTCTTTTTCCAAATCCTCTCTAACATTTGTCTTTTTGATAATAGCTATTCTGACCATTGTGAATTGGCATCTCATTGTTTGATTTTCATGTCTCTGATGATTAGTGATGTTGGTTATCTTTTCATGTACCTATTAGTCATTTGCATGTCATCTTTGGAAAAATGTTTATTCAGATCCTCTGCCTATTTTTTAAATAGGTTTGCTTGTGGGATTTTGTGTGTGTGTGTGTGTGTGTCATATGATCTCTTAATATATTCTGTATATGAACCATTTATTAGATATACCATTTACAATTATCTCCTGTTATTCAGTGGGTTATCTTTTAATTTTGTTGGCAATTTACTTCACTGTGTAAAAGGTTTTAAGTTTGATTAGGTTTCATTTATTTATTTCTGCTTTTGTTTCCTTTGCCTGAGGAGATGGATCCAAAAAACTGCTCCTGAGTCTAATGTCAAAACATATTGACTGAGTTTTCTTCTAGGAGTTTCATGGTTTCCAGTCTTACATTTAGGTCTTTAATCCATTTTGAGTTATTTTTTGTGTATGGCATAAGATTGTGGTATCATCTCATTCTTTTGCATGTAGCTGTTGTTTCCCCAACACCATTTATTGAAGAGACTATCCTTTCTCCATTATATGTTTTTTGCTCCTTTGTCTTAAATTAATTGTCCATATATGTTTTGATTTATTTCTGGGCTCTCAATGCTGTTTCATTGGTTTGTGTGTTTAAATTTGTGCCAGCATCATACTGTTTTGGTTATTGTAGTGTTGTTCAGTTCAGTTCAGGTCAGTTGCTCAGTTGTGTCTGACTTTTTGAGACCCCATGAACCACAGCACTCCAGGCCTCCCTGTCCATCACCAACTGCCAGAGTCTACCCAAACCCATGTCCACTGAGTCGGTGATGCCATCCAACCATCTCGTCTTCTGTTGTCCCCTTCTCCTCCTGTCCTTAATCTTTCCTAGCATCAAGGTCTTTTCAAATGAGTCAGCTCTTCACATCAGGTGGCCAAAGTATTGGATTGTAGTGTTGTAGTATAGTTTAAAATCAGGGATTATGATACCTTCACCTTCATTTTTCTTTCTCAAGATTGTTTTGGCTATTCAGTATCTTTTGTGGTTCCATACAAATTTTTGAATTATTTTTTTCTACTTCTGTGAAACATGCCATTGGAATTTTGGGACTACATATAAATCTGAAGATTGCTTTTGGGTATCAGGGATATTTTAACAATATGAATTCTTCCTATCCATGAGAATGAAATATCTTGTCATTTATCTGTGTCTTCAGTATCTTTCATCAGTATCTTACAGTTTTCAGTGTACAAGTCTTTCACTTCCTTAGTCAAATGTATTTCTAGGTATTTTATTCTTTTTGATGCAATTGTAAATGGGATTGTTTTCTTAATTTCTCTAATAGTTCATTATTAGTACATAGAAATGCAGCAGACTTCTGTGTATTTATTTTTTTAATTTTCAAAATTATTGAATTATTTATTAATTCTAACACTTTTTGGTGGATTTTTTGGATTTTCTATATATAAAATCATGTCATCTGCAAATAGTAATAATTTTATTTTTTCTTTTACAATTTGGATTCCTTTTATTTCTTTTTCTTGCATGATTGCTACTGTTTTTTGCATTGGTTATTGAATCAAAAAGTTTGCTTGTGAGCTCTTTTTTAAGCAATATTTTCATTCCCTGAATAGTTTTCTTGTATGTATTCCCCACTGGGCTCTTCTCTCCTGTGCAGGATCTAGGGGTAGAATGCTTGACATGGACTTGGAATCCCTCACTTCTCAGGGAGAAGATGCAAACTTTTCTGATCCCTCCCCATTGTGAGTTGCTGTAGCTAGGGTGACTTTTTTCTCTTAGTGAGTCTATCTCTGCCTCTTCTGGCTATCTCAATAATGTTCTTTTACCCTTTGTTGTGGAAGTTCTATCGATCCAGTTTTCAGAGCTCATTCTGAGGGAATTTTTTCATATGTTGTTGTAGATTTGTTGTGTCCATAATAGAAGGTAAGTTCAGGTTATTCCTCCACCATCATCTTGAAACCTTCTGGAGAACTTTTTGTCAGAATGTTCAGAGTATAAATCAGTCAGAAAATTTCCCCTTATATCAGCATATTATTTTCAAATGACTTAGAACTATCCTATCTGACCTTCCTCTCTGGATTGGAGAGTGGGAGAGATAAGCCAGCATTCTGGGAGTTTTCTGCAATATGTGGCGCTTGACAACACTCATATATAGCATCTTTTGGATTTCTAGGTCAAAAGCAAGATCAACATTTCAAAAAACATCCATGATCCAATCAAGGCAATACCAAAAACAAACAAATAAACAAATAAACAAACCCACCAAATGTAAGGCCACAGAGCTTGGGAACTAAAGGAGAGAGAGAGCTGCTAAAGACATAGAAGAAAGACAAATCTAGAGAAATTTGCAAAAAGGATCCCAGAAGATATTTTTCATATACTGCCTTTGGCAGCTAGAATTATCCAGGATTGCTGAGTGGGTAATCATGTGCTTGGCACCAGACTCTTTTAGAAATTTCATGTGTGTTCATTCTAATATATTTATAAGATTAAAAAAATCTATAAATAATCTGAAAGTAGATATTAGTGATGCCATATGAATATACACAAAACACAACGTTGTATATATGTATTTTTTTTAATTTACTTTTTTTGGAGAGGATACGTTTTGTTTGGCTCTTTGTTACCCCAGGTATATTGTTGTTCAGTAGCTAAATCCTGTCCAACTCTTTTCAATCCCATGGACTGAAGCACGTCAGACTTTTCTGTCTCCATTATCTCCTGGAGTTTGCTCAAATTCATGTCCATTGAGTCAGTAATGCTGTCTAACCATCTCATCCCCTGTTGCCCCCTTCTCCTTTTGCCTTCAGTCTTTCCCAGCATCAGAATCTTGGGCTTCCCTGGTGGCTCAGACGGTAAAGCGTCTCTACAACACGGGAGACCCGGTTCAATCCCTGGGTTGGTAAGATCCCCTGGACAAGGAAATAACAATCCACTCCAGTACTATTGCCTGGAAAATCCCATGGACAGAGGAGCCTGGTAGTCTACAGTCCATGGGGTCGCAAAGGGTCGGACACGACTGAGCGATTTCACTTTCACTTTCAGCTCTTTTCACCAGGTGGCCAAAGTATTGGAGCTTCATCTTCAGCATCAGCCCTTCCAATGAATACTCAGGGTTGATTTCCTTTAAGACTGACTGCTCTGTTCTTGCAGTCCAAGGGACTTTCAGAAGTCTTCTCCAGCACTAGAAATTGAAAGTATCAATTCTTTTGTCCTCAGCCTTTTTTATAGACTCTCACATCTGTATATGACTACAGGAGAAAAGCATAGCTTTGACTATACCGACCTTTGATGGCAAAGTGGTATCTCTGCTTTTTATATGATGTTATAGATTTCCTTACAAGGAGAAAGCATCTTTTATTTTCATAAGCAAAGTACGCTGAGCAAAATTACAGACTGGATGAATCACAAGATGGAATCAAGGTTGCTGGGAGAAATATCAACAACCTTAGATCTGTAGATGTTACCATTCTAATGTCAGAAAGTGAGGAGGAACTAAAGAGTATCTTGATGAAAATGAAAGAAGAGAATGAAAAAAAGCTGGCTTGAAACTCAATAAAACTAAGATCATGGAATCTGAACCCATCACACCATTGCAAATAAAAGGGGGAAAAGTGGACACTGTGACATTTGTTTTTTTCAGCTCCCAAATCACTGTGGACAGTGACTGAAGCCATGAAATTAAAAGGCAAACCTTGGAATTGCCCCTTGAAAGGAAAGCTATGAGAAAACTAGAAAGTGTATTAAAAAGAAGAAACATCACTTTGCCGACAAAGGTCTGTATAGTCAGAGTGGGCTTTCCTGGTAGTTCGGCTGGTAAAGAATCCGCCTGCGATTCAGGAGACCCTGGTTTAATTCCTGGGTCAGGAAGATCCCCTGAAGAAGGGAACGGGTACCCATCCAGTATTCTGGCCAGCAGAATCCCCACTGGCAGAGGAGCCTGGCAGGCTACAGTCCACCGGGTCACAAAGAGTGATATATGATTTAGTGACTAAACAACAACAGCTCTGCATATAAGTTAAATAAGCAGGGTGACAATATATAGCCTTGTTGTACTTTTTTCCCAGTTGTGAACCAGTCAGTTGCTCCATGTCCAGTTCTAACTTCTGCTTCTTGATCCACATAGAGGTTTCTAAGGAGATATGTAAGGTGGTCTGGTACTTCCATGTCTAAGAATTTTCCACAGTTTGTTGTGGTCCACATAGTCAAAGGCTTTAGTGTAGTCAGTGAAGCAAAAGTAGATGTTTTTCTGGAATTCCCTTGCTTTCTCCATGATTCAACGAATGTTGGCAATTTGATCTCTGCTTCTTCTGCCTCTTCGAAACCCAGCTTGTATCTCTGGAAGTTCTTGGTTCATGTACTGCTGAAGCCTAGCTTGAAGAATTTAGAGCATAAACTTGCTAGCATGTGAAATAAGGGTAATTGTATGGTAGTTTGAATATTCTTTGGCATTGCCCTTCTTTGGAATTGGAATGAAAACTGACATTTTCCAGTCCTATGGCCACTGCTGAGTTTTCCAAATTTGCTGACATATTGAGTGCAGCACTTTAACGGAATATCTTTTAGGATTTTTAATAGCTCAGCTGGAATTCCATCACCTCCACTAGCTTTGTTTTTAGTAATGCTCCCTGAGGCCCACTTGACTTCACATTCCAGGATGTCTGGCTCTAAGTGAGTGACCACACCATCATGGTTATCCAGGTCATTTAAGACCTTTTTTTTTTTGTATAGTTTTTGTGTGTGTGTGTATGCTTGCCACCTCTTCTTAATCTCTTCTGCTTCTGTTAAGTCCTTACCATTTCTTTCCTTTATTGTGCCTATCCGTGCATGAAGTGTTCCCATTGATATATCCAATTTTCTTGAAGAGACCGCTAATCTTTCCACTTCTGTTGTTTTCTTCTATTTCTTTTTTTTTTTTTTTTTTAAGGCAAGAGTTTGTTTTATTCTACAGATTAAGTTACAGTAAATTTATATTCAGGGTCATTTCAGTGATGTATATTTTATTTTCCCTCTTCAGAAATGGAGAATTCATTGGTATACGGCATTCAGTGGTAGTTCACAAATCATAGTGCCTTTCTGAATCATCTGGGATGGGTATAAAAAATTCACATCCTTGGCAATAGATGTTCACTTCACTGGAAAAACATTTTCTGACTCTTTTGGTTTTCTTCTATTTCTTTGCATTGCTCATTTAAGAAGGTCTTCTTAACTCTCCTTTCTATTCCCCTGAACTCTGTATTCAATTGGGTATATCTTTTCCATTTTCCCTTTCCTTTCACTCTCTTCTTTTTTCAACTATTTGCAAAATCTCAGACAACCATTTTGCCTTCTTGCATTTCTTTTTTCTTTGGATAGTTTTGATCACTACCTCCTGTGTAATGTTATGAACCTCCGTCCTTAGTTCTTCAGACACTCTACCAGATCTAATCCCTTGAATCTATTCATCACCTTCACTGTGTAATCATAAGGGATTTGATTTGGTCATACCTGAATGGCCAGTGGTTTTGCCTAGTTTCTTCAGTTTAAGTCTGAATTTTGCAATAATAAGTTCATGATATGAGCCACAGTCAGCTCCAGGTCTTATTTTTGCTGACCTATAGAGGTCTCTATCTTCAGCTGCAAAGAATGTAATCAATCTAATTTCAGTATTGACCAGCTGGTGATGTCCATGTGAGTCATTTCTTGGGTTGTTGGAAAAGGGTGTTTGTTGTGACCAGCATTTTCTCTTTACGAAACTCTATTAGCTTTTGCCACACTTCATTTTGTACTCCAGTGCCAAACTTGCCTGTTATTCTGACTCTCTCTTGACTTCCTACTTTTTCATTTCAATGGCAACCCACTCCAGTACTCTTGCCTGGAGAATCTCATGGATGCAGGAGCCTGGTGGGCTGCCGTCTATGGGGTCGCACAGAGTTGGACATGACTGAAGCGACTTAGCAGCAGCAGCAGCCTATGATGAAAAGGACATCTTTTTCATGTGTTAGTTCTAGAAGGTTTTGTAGGTATCTTGATCAGCAGGACTGATCAACATCACCTTCTTGGGCATCAGTAGTCGGGGCATGGACTTAGATTACTGTGATGTTGGATGGTTTGCCTTAGCAACGAAACGTGATCACTCTGTTGCTTGAGAGGTTGCACGTAAGTACTGCATTTTGGACTCTCTCTTATTGACTAGGAGGGCTACTCCATTTCTTCTAAGGAATTCTTGCCCAGAGTAGCAGATATAATGGTCATCTGATTTAAATTTGCCCATTACCATCCATTTTAGTTCACTGAATCCTAAACTGTCAGTGTCCAATCTTGACATCTCCTGCTTGACCAAAGTCTAATTTACTTTGATTTATGAACCTAATATTCCAGGTCCAGGAAGAGAAATATTGTTCTTTACAGCATCAGACTGACAACCAGACACATCTACAAGTGAGCATCGCTTCCGCTTTGGCCCACTGCTTCTTTCTTTCGGGAACTGTTATTAATTACCCTCTGCTCTTTGCCAGTAGCATACTGGACACTTTCCAACCTGAGGGGCTCATTCTGGTGTCATGCTGCTGCTGCTGTTGCTGCTAAGTCGCTTCAGTCGTGTCCGACTCTGTGCGACCCCATAGACGGCAGCCCACCAGGCTCCTTCATCCATGGGATTTTCTAGGCAAAAGTACTGGAGTGGGGTGCCATTGCCTTCTCCGTCTGGTGTCATAACATTTTGCCTTTTCATACATGTTCGTAGTTCACAAACAAAAATTCTATTATTCACAAAAATTTTTTGAGTGTGTGTGTGTGAGCTGTCTCGATATATGTATGCATTGTTAAAGTGATTACTACAGTTAAGCTAAATGACATATCCATCATTTCACATAATCCTTTTCTTGGGGGGTGGAGGGGGGAGAACAATTAAATTCTATTCTCTTAGAAATTTCATATATACAATGTAGTATTATTAATTACAGTCATCATGCTTTACATTAGACGTCCAGTCTTTTTTCATTTTGTATAAAACTTTATACCTTTTGACCAACATTTCTTGATTACCCAAGCCCCTAGATCTTAGTAGTCACCATTCTACTCTCTGCCTCTATGAGTTCAACTCTTTTAGATTCTACATAAAAGTGTTAGTTTTCTCTGTCTGGCTAGTTTCGCTTAACATAATGCCCTCCAGTTTTATTCACATTGTTGTAAATGTCAGAATTTCCTTCTTTTTATTTAGTTGAAGCATAGCTGATTTACAATAATGTGTTAGTTTCAGATGTACAGCAAAGTGATACAGTTAGAAATATGGATTTGTGCTTTTAGATTATTTCCCTTATAGGTTATTACAAGATTGAGTATAGGTCCCTGTGCTATATAATGGGCACTTGATTTTATCTATTTAATATATAGTGGTAAGTATCTATTTATCCAAACTCTTAATTCATTCCTCCTCCCTCCCTTTTCCCTTTGATAACCGTAGTTTGTTTTCTATGTCTGTGAGTCTTATAAATAGATTTATTTGTTATGTTTTAGATACTACATATAAGTGATATCATATACTAGTTGTCTTTCTCTGACTTAACTTCACTTTGTATAATAATCTATAGGTCCATTCATGTTGCTGAAAATGGCAATATTTCATTCCTTTTCATGACTGAGTAGTATTGCATTTTGCAATACTACTTCTTCATCCATTTATCTGTCGATGGACACTTAGGTTGCTTCCATGCCTTGGCTGTTATAAATATGCTGCAAATCTGATTAGCTTTACTGGGATATTTGCTTTATTGCCATGAACCTGAAATATCTCTGAAGTGTGTCTGTAAATGTACTTCATTTTCCTTATCCATTCATTTATTGACAGACAGACGCTTAGGTATTTCCATATCTTGGCTATTGTGAATAATGCTTCAATTTTCATGGAAGTGCAGCTGTGTCTTTGAGATCATGATTTTATTTCCTTTGAATATATGCTCAGAAGTTATCTTGCTGAATCATATAATAGTTCCATTTTTTTTTAAGAAGTCTGCATGCTATTTTCCATATTGGCTGTACCAATTTTCATTCATGTCAGTAGTGTACAATGGTTCTTTTTTCTCTACATTTTTGCTGACAGATTATCTTTGATTGAAGTATTAAAGTGATAAAAATGCAGAATGCTATGCTGTATTCCAGACTCACTAAATTGTCTTTTTTTTCCCCCAAGTTCTGCATGTGAGTCTTATTTTCCCGGAAGTTTCAGATTCAATACGTCAAACCACTGATTTCTCCATTATGCTCTCCAGATTATCCTTTCAGTTTCATCTTTCAAAGTTAAACATAACACATAAATCAGTACTTTTCCGAGCTGAATAGATAAGCAATAAGAAATCTCAGAGGTGACACAGCTTTTAATTTTAATTCTTTGAATAAGCAAATTATTGTATTTGAACTTTGGGCTTCCCAGGTGGCTCAGGGGTAAAGAATTCACCTGCTAAAGTAGGAGATGCAGGAGACATGGGTTTGATCCTTGGTCGGGAAGATCCCCTGGAGAAGGAAATGGCAACTCACTCCAGTGTTCTTACCTGAAGAATCCCATGGACAGAGGAGACTGGCAGGCTACATCCATAGGGTCACAAAGAGTCACATATGACTGAGTGACTGAGCACTCATGCTCATTTGACATTCAGAGGCCATGAATTGAGGTATATGAGAAATATAATGCCCTCTATTCTCTTAAATTAATTCAGCTTCTCTTTTGAATTCTTATTCTATCTGATCACAGCTTCCAGGAAAACACTGCTCTCTCTGGTTTAAACTTGTTCAACTCAAGGAATATCCTTCAGGCTTTTCTTTGGAGGATCACCTGAGTTCTGGAAGAGGGGCTTACGTGGCCGTTCAGCACTAAGTGAAGGAGCTGGTCTTTGGTCAGTAGCTGTCCACTCTGGCCTCCCCTGAAGTGGACAGCATTTTCTGGGTCTCTGCAGATCCCTCTCAGCACTATTTTTAAGGAATTCCTGTCCCCAGTTGTACCCGGGTGTGTGATCTATGCCAATTTCCACTTCTGATGTGATTCCTCCCTGCAACAAGGAAACACCTTCTTGGTCTTACTTGTGTTTAATTTCTTACTAAATTCTGCATCCTCTTCAAGAGCCCAGACTTCCAGCTGCTTTCCCATTAGACTGTGGTAAGGTACTGAGCTTCTGTGGGCTTCTGATTATCAGAGTTTCAAAGAAAAGCACTGGATACAGATCTCTTCTGCATTAGGAAAACTGAGAATCAAGTAAGTGCTTCTTAATCTCTCTTTCTTTGGAGCTTAAGCCTCCAAAGTGGGGAGATTTTAGAGTTCTCTTGAGTATAGCATTTTGCTTTCCCTCTAGCTCTTTTTTCCTTTCTCCTGAAGCCATGAGATTTTTAATTTTTGAAAATGCAAGTTTAATAGCCTGCTGACAATCTTCAAGAAACAGAAACAACCATCTGTATGC
>NW_011494957.1:2757637-2773985 GCF_000754665.1 Bison bison bison | reverse complement strand
GTATGCAAGAAATATTTCTTCACTTATGTCATGTATTACTTTGACAACTGTATAAATAAACTAATCTGAGGAGTTTCTAATTGCATCATTTTAATGATTTCTTTTTCTCTTCTGTACAGTCTTATGCATTTTGAGCAAGCAGACAAACTCAGATTTATCATTTTTCTCTTATGTTTACTGTTTAAGAAACAGTTTTAGCTCTTGCTACTGTATTGTTATTGTTGTTGCTTAGTTGCAACCCCCTGGGACTGTAGCACGCCAGACACCTCTGTCCATGGGATTTCCCAGGCAAGAATACTGAAGTGGGTTGCCCTTTCCTTTTTGACCCAGGGATTGAACGCACCTTTCCTGCATTGTCCAGTGGGTTCTTTACCTTTGAGCCACCAGGGAAGCCTGACTCCTGTATGCTGCTGCCATTGCCAAGTCGCTTCAGTCGTGTCCGACTCTGCGCGACCCCGTAGACAGCAGCCCACCAGGCTCCCCTATCCCTGGGATTCTCCAGGCAAGAATACTGGAGTGGGTTGCCATTTCCTTCTCCAATGCATGAAAGTGAAACGTGAAAGTGAAGTCACTCAGTCATGTCCGACTCCTAGTGACCCCACAGACTGAAGCCTACCAGGCTCCTCCATCCATGGGATTTTCCAGGCAAGAGTACTGGAGCGGGGTGCCATTCCCTTCTCCGACTCCTGTATAAATGCATGTAAATATCATTTACCCTAACCAAAATTACTTTTCTGAGCATTTAAATAAAAGTTCATTTTCCAAAATCCTACATTATTTTTACTTTTTTGCTACTATGGCTGTATTATTTTTGAAAAAAAAAAAGATGCATCCACAATGAAATAAAAGCAACACTTTGTAGGAAAATATATAAATACAATAAATAACAAAAATAACAAAATAAAGTTGTTTTTTATATTTATTGTTTATTGAAGTAAAGTTGACTTACAATGTGTGTTAGTTTCAGGTACAGGAAAGTGATTAGTTGTGTATATATATATTCAGTTCAGTTTGGTCGCTCAGTCGTGTCTGACTCTTTGCCACCCCATGGACTGCAGCATGCCGGGCCTCCCTGTCCATTACCAACTACTGGAATTTACTCAAACTCATGTCCATCGAATCGGTGATGCCATCCAACCATCTCATCCTCTGTCGTCCCCTTCTCCTCCTGCCTTCAATCTTTCCCAGCATCAGGGTCTTTTCAAATGAGTCAGCTCTTCGCATGAGGTAGCCAAAGTATTGGAGTTTCGGCTTCAGCATCAGTCCTTCCAATGAACACCCAGAACTGATCTCCTTTAGGATGGACTGGTTGGATCTCCTTGCAGTCCAAGGGACTCTCAAGAGTCTTCTCCAACACCATAGCTCAAAAGCATCAATTCTTTGGTGCTCAGCTTTCTTTATAGTCCAACTTTCACAGGCATACATGACTACTGGAAAAAACATAGCTTTGACTAGACAGACCTTTGTTGGCAAAGTAATGTCCCTGCTTTTGAATATGCTATCTAGGTTGGTCATAGATTTTCTTCTAAGGAGCAAGCATCTTTTAATTTCATGGCTGCAGTCACCATCTGCAGTGATTTTGGAGCCCCCCAAAATAAAGTCTGCCATTGTTTCCACTGTTTCCCCATCCATTTGCCATGAAGTGATTGGACCGGATGCCATGATCTTAGTTTTCTGAATGTTGAGCTTTAAGCCAACCTTTTCACTCTCCTCTTTCATTTTCATGAAGAGGCTTTTTAGTTCCTCCTCACTTTCTGCCGTAAGGGTGGTGTCATCTGCATATCTGAGGTTATTGATATTTCTCCTGGCAATCTTGATTCCAGCTTGTGCTTCATCCAGCCCAGTGTTTCTCATGATGTACTATGCATATAAGTTAAATAAACAGGGTGACAATATACAGCCTTCACGTACTCCTTTTCCTATTTGGAACCAGTCTGTTCTTTTCCCATATAGATTATTGCAAAATATTGAGCATAGGTCCCTGTGCTATAGGGTAAGTCCTTTTTGTTCTTTAATTAATTCATCAATTTATTTTGGGCTGCACTGTGTCTTAGTGGCTGCATGGCTGTTTCTTTCTAATTGTGGCATGCAGGCTTAGTTGCCCCACAGCATGTGGAATCTTAGCTCCCCAACCAGGTATTGAACCCATATCCCTGCATTGGAAGGCAGATTCTTAACCACTGGACCACCAGGGGAGTCCCAATATGTCCTTGTTTTTTATTGCTTTCATATATAGTAGTGTGTGTGTGTGTCAAGCCCAGTCTTCCAATTTATCTCTCCCCCTACTTTTCCCCTTTGGTAACCATAATTTGTTTTCTATGTCTGTGAGTCTGTTTTATAAATAAGTACCTTTGTACCATCTTTTTAGATCCCACATATAAGTGATATCATATGATATTAGTCTTTCTCTGTCTGATTTGCTGCACTTAGTATGGTCATCTCTAGGTCCATCCATGTTGCTGCAAAGGGCATTATTTCATTCTTTCACAAGAAAGAGTGGTATTCCACTATGTGTATGTACAGCATCTTTGTTATCCATTCATTTGTATGTGGACATTTAGGCTGCTGACATGTCTTGGCTACTGTAAATAGTGCTCCTATAAACATTGGGATGAATGTATCCTTTAGAATTATCATTTTCTCAGATATGTGCTCAGGAGTGGGATTGCTGGATCATATAGTACCTTTACTTTTAGTTTTCTGAAGAATCTCCATACTGTTCTCCATTGTGGATGCACCAATTTACATTCCCACAAACATTATAGGAGGGTTCCCTTTTCTCCATACCTTCTACAGCATCTATTATTTGTAAACTTAACAAAATAAAGCTCTAAACATTAAATGGTATCCCCAGATGAAGTCTTAGACATATGAGAAAAGCCATCTTGGACATTTCAATTCCAGCTTGCTGCTGCTGCTAAGTCACTTCAGTCATGTCCGACTCTGTGCAACCCCAGAGATGGCAGCCCACCAGGCTCCCCCGTCCCTGGGATTCTCCAGGCAAGAGTTAAATGCAGTTCATGAATGTCCCCACCCAACACAATGTGCAGCAAAAAAATCTCCTCACGTGTGATCGGACACCCTACACAATATCAAGAAATAATAAATTCTTGTTGCTTTATATCACTATGGCCTAGGTGGCTTTTTACACATCAATAGATGACCGACAAGATAGTAAAACTGTTTAAAATTTTCCTATGAATTGAGCTCTTGATAGGATCACATTGAATTAATTCAATGATCTTGCAAGCTAAAGATAGAGAAGAACAAAGTAGTCTGTTTAGGGAACAGAAGAGTGTTAAAACCAATGAACCTTAAATATTTAGCAACTTAAAAATTAAAAATTCACTAGAATATGGAAAGGCTAATCAAATTATTCAATATGATTTTCTGACATACTTTTAATAGGAATATCCAGATTGTCATGTATTAGTCTAAAATGGTGACCTCCAAACCTTCATTTTTTTTTTTTTTTTAAATAACACAACTGAAGGCCAAACTCTAATGTGACCTCCAAAGATCCTTACCCCTGGCAGTCACATCCTGTGTAATTCACTCCCCTTGAATGTGGGTGGGATTTATAACTTGCTTGTAATTGACAGGACAATAGGGCTGTCAGATCTCTGTCAATGCAGCCAGAAGGGCTGGCATATCCCACCATCAGTTTTATTAGGGTGCGTGCGTGCTCAGTCACTAAATCATGTTTGACTCTTTGCAACTCCATGAACTGTAGCCCTCCAAACTCCAGTGTTCTTGCCTGGAGAATCCCAGGGATGGGGGAACCTAATGGGCTGCTGTCTATGGGGTCGCACAGAGTAGGACATAACTGAAGCTACTTAGCAGCAGCAGCAGCAGGCTTCTCTGTACATGGGATTTTCCAGGTAAAAATACTAGAGCAGGTTGCCATTTCCTTCTCTAGTGGTTTCATCAGATCGGAGCCCTATTCTGGGTAGAAACTCTTTTTCCCTTGATGGCCTGAAAGAACCACATAGCCATGTGGGTGGCCCATGTGGCAGGGAAGTGAGGTGGCCTCTGGGACCTGTGTGCAGCTTCTATGCAGCAGCAAAGAAAAAGCCAGGACTCCAGTTACTCATTGCCTTTTACTTATACTTTTATTTCTATGGCTATATTTTTTTCTGCAAGGAAACCAATCTAGGTGAACTTGGAAATGGTTTCTGTACTCCAGCTTTCAGAATAGAATAAGCCTGACTAAGACCTTGTCTTCAGTCTGTGGACCCCATGTGGAGGACCCTGGATCAGCATCATTCAAAACCTTGACCCTTACAAACAGTGAAATAGTAAGTGTGTGATGTATTAAATTACCTAGTTTTTGGTAGTCATGGGGTCGCAAAGAGTTGGACACGACATCAGTGACTGACTGATGATAGAGCAGTGGGTAGCCAAAATACAAACATTAAAAATGTTCAGTGTGAGTTCTCAATATTCAAATATTTATTATAATTTATAAAATATAAACATACACATTTTATTAACTATATACAGTAAAAATAAGCATTTTTTAAATGCATGTTTTAAACATTTTATTTACAATAAAATGTTTATTGTCTGTGTGTGTGTTCAGCCACTCAGTCATCTCTGACTCTTTGTGACCCCGTGGACTATAACCCATTAGGCTCTTCTGTCCATGGGATTTTCCAGGCAAGAATACTGGAGTGGGTGCCATTTCCTCTTCCAGGGAATCTTCCTGACCGGGGATCAAATCTGAATTTCCTGAGTCTACTGCACTGGCGCGTGGATTCCTACCACTGAGTCACCTGAGAAGCTCCTTATTACTAGTACTGTATGGTAAAAATATGTGAATGAAACTTTTTAGAAATTAAAATGTAGAAAAATACTGTCAGTGGTACATCTCTTTCATTTGAGTTAATAAATCTTTTAGGGGTATAGTTTTGGCTATGAGAGCCATTAATACCCAGTATCTAAGTAAACAAAACTTAGAAACTGACTTGTATTACCCTGCATCACAAAATATTAGACCAATATTTTAAAAAAAATCAGCCCATTGTTATCATTAAACATGGTAATAATAGATGTCATTGAAAAGAAATGCTTTATAGTATTAATAATTAAATTAAAAAGCATTAATCACCTTTAAGTTTTCTAAAATGCAATTTTATATAATTTATAGTGTGTATATTATGGTGCATGGTATATGATCAATCTAGACACCATATTAAATGTGATCAACCTAGACAGCATATTAAAAAGCAGAGACATTACTTTGCCAGGGCTTCCCTGGTGGCTCAGATCATAAAGTGTCTGCCTGCAATGCAGGAGACCCATGTTTGATCCCTGGGTCAGAAAGATTCCCTGGAGAAGGAAATGGCAACCCACTCCAGTATTCTTGCCTGGAAAATTCCATGGATGGAGGAGCCTGGTAGGCTACAGTCTACGGGGTCGCAAAGAGTTGGACACAACTGAGCGACTTCACTTTCTTTCTTTCTTTACTTTGCTAACAAAGGTCTGTCTAGTCAAGGCTATGGTTTTTCCAGTGGTCATGTATGGATGTGAGAGTTGGACTGTGAAGAAAGCTGAGCACCGAATTGATGCTTTTGAACTGTGGTGCTGGAGAAGACTCTTGAGAGTCCCTTAGACTGAAAAGAGATCCAACCAGTCCATCCTAAAGGAGACCAGTCCTGGGTGTTCATTGGAAGGACTGATGCTGAAGCTGAAACTCCAATACTTTGGCCACCTCATGCGAAGAGTTGACTCATTGGAAAAGACCCTGATTCTGGGAGGGATTGGGGGCAGGAGGAAAAGGGGACGACAGAAGATGAGATGGCTGGATGGCATTACCAACTTGATGCACATGAGTTTGGGTGAACTCCGGGAGTTGGTGAGGGACAGGGAGGCCTGGCGCTATGCAATTCATGGGGTTGCAAAGAGTCGGACATGACTGAGCTACTGAACTGAACTGAACTAAGATGTCTACTTATAATGATTAACTCAATTACTCCTGATAGCTGAGAAAAATTCAGACCACTTTAAAAGAGCATATTTTATTTTTTAATTGAAGTATAGTCGATTTACAATGTTGTGTTAGTTTCAAATGTACAGCACAGTGGTTCATGTTTATATTGGACATGGCTTAGAGGCTGAGCACAAGCGTAGATACACATGTATATGTATATGGACTTTTTCAGATTCTTTTCCCTTATAGATTTTTGTAAAATATTGAATATAGTTCTCTGTGGTATACCAGAGGTCCTGTTGTTTATCTATTTATATATCGTGGTGAGTGGAAGTCATTCAGTTGTGTCTGATTCCTTGCGACCCCGTGGACTGGAGCCTACAGGCTCCTCTGTCCATGGGATTCTGCAGGCAAGAATTCTGGAGTGAGTAGCCATTTACTTCTCTAGGAGATCTTCCCAACCCAGGGACTGAATCCATGTCTCCTGCATCTCAGGCAGATTCTTTACCATCTGCGCTACCAAGCTATCATGCCATGTACCTGTTAATTCCAAGTGTTAGCCGCTCAGTCATGTCTTCTTTGTGACTCCATGGACTGTAACCTGCCAGGCTCCCCTGTCCATGGAATTCTCCAAGCAAGAATACTGGAGAGGGTTGTCATTTTCTCCTCCAGGAAATCTACCTGACCCAGGAGTCAAACCCAAGTTCCAAACTTGCAGGCAGATTCTGTACTGTCTGAGCCACCAGGGAAGCCCCCGATAATCCCAAACTCCTAGTTTATTCCTCTTTCCTCCTCTCTTTCACCTTTGGTGACCATAAGTTTGCTTTCATGTCTGTGAGTCTATTTGTGTTTTGTAAATAAGTTTGATTTGTGTCATAATTTAAATTCCATATATAAGTGATATCATGGTATTTGCCTTTCTCTGTCTTACTTCACTTAGTATCATAGGTCCACCCATGTTGCTATAAATGGCATTATTCCTTCTTTGTTTTACAGCTGGGTAGTATTCCATCATATGATTCACATTTTCTAAATGAATGAAGATATTTTATATTATCTAAACAGCAACCCATTGTAAACAAACTAACAAAAGAAATGATATGGAAACTCACACATTAAGATGTTTGGACATAGAAGTAGCCTCACTTCTGATCTCCCATTTCTTATCACTCTTTTTCTGTTTGGTCCATAGCCCTTTTTACCACCCCCAGGATTCCCTTGGTGCTCTTCACAACCCACAGGAGTAAGATCCAGGATGGATTGAGAAGTTGCAGCCTCCTGGTGCCTGGGAACTCTCTTCTATTATTTCAGTTTTACTTTCATTGATTTAATTTGATCTTATGCTTATTGATGATACACTGAAGCACTTATGGATTTCCATTCTTAACTCTATGTAGAGTACAGTGAATGCTATATGATGTTTTCTGATATTCTGGTCATTCTAATTTTCTGAAAAATCAACAAATTTGCACACAAGTATAGCTCTAGATGTAATATTAACTCTAGATGTGATATTTGTCCTTGGAAGAAAAGCTATGACCAACATAGACAGCATAATAAAAAGCAGAGACATTATTTTGCCTTTGACACACACTAATCAGAAAGCTTCACTAGTAAGGATTTAACTCTATCTGTAGTTAATACCAAGTTTAATAATTAACACAGTAGCTTTTAAAATAATTTTCACTGATGAAAAGTTCTCAGTATATATGGAACGGCTAGAATAATTGTACAGGCATTGCCATCTTTTCAGAATCAGAGAATAAGAATCTGGAGAGTTAAGTAGCCTACACGTTTCTGGAAAACTTGTAGATGATATGTAGTCTTAGGGAGATTTCTGTCACTTGATTTCATCTGGATGAGCTGAGTTCTGTCCCTAGAATATTAACACATCTGCCTTGTTATATTCTATGTTATCTTCATAACAAGTGCCTTGAAAATCTCATTGAGAAATTTGACCTTTGCTTTCAATTCTTGAATCTGATCATAATGTAGGAGACCCTGGTTGGATTCCTGGGTCGGGTAGATCCCCTGGAGAAGGGATAGGCTACCCACTGCAGTGTTCTTGGGCTTCCCTGGTGGCTCAGCTGGTGAAGAATCTGCCGCAATGCAGGAGACCTGGGTTTGATCCCTGGGTTTGGAAGACCCCCTGGAGAAGGGAATGGTTACCTACTCCAGTACTGTGGCCTGGAGAATTCCATGGACTGTGTAGTCCATGGGCTCACAAAGAGTTGGCCACAACTGAACGACTTTCACTTTCAATTCTTCTAGAGTTATGAACAGTTTTTAACCTGCAGAATAACATCATTGAACACTATGCTTTATAGATATTATTCTGACAATGGTGACCATTCCTGCTGGCAAAGAGATCAGTTAGAAGTTTGTAGCACAGTCTGATTAGCAGTTCACCAAACACATTTCTCTTCCTCCTGAGCACACAACTAGATGGTATATTCCCGTCTTACAGATGGGTAAAGCCAAATGATGAGTTCTAGGCAAAGGAAAGTGGGTAGAAGTGATATGTGTCACTTCTAGGCCTGGCACCCAAGATTCAGTAGCATGCAATTCTGGGGACTTCCCTGGTGGCCCACAGGTTAAGACTTCGCCTTTCAATGCAGAGGATGTAGGTTTGATCCCTGATCAGGAAACGCAGATCCCACATGCCTGTGGCCAAAAAATCAAGACATAAAACAGAAGCAATATTGTAACAAAATCAATAAAAAGACGTGAAAAAACATGCAATTCTGCATATTCTAGACCCTTAGGAAGAAGTACATGAAGATGGCAGAGCCATTAGGTAGAAGCTTTATAGTTTTCTGGGTCCCTATTTGGAAGAATAGCATCCATGAAGTTAGAAGACCTATTTTGGATATTTTATGAGTGAAAAATAAATTTCTATTGTGTTAAGTTACTGAGGTTTTGTGCTTAATCTGTAATAGTAGATTCTTTCAAATGAGAGAAAGCTACCACTATGGATTGGTGAAGGATGGGAAGATCCTGAAACAGTGCAGTGGTTATGGGGCTAGAAAGAAATGAATTTTATAACAGGTGTTTAGGAGAGAGAAGCAGCAAGGGACATTGACTAATTTACCATGAAAAAAAATGGAAGAGCAGAGAATAATTTTTAGTTTTTCAGCTGGGAAGATGGTAACAGTGAAAAATGGTAATGCTCAGGATTCTTAGGATGATAACAGCTATTTTGAAATTATAACTATTATCAATTTGAAACTTCTGCTTTCAGATATAACTGAAAAATTATTTAATTTGCTTAATTTGTTTTCCTTTCTATCCTTTGCATTGATTTAATGTGGATAGAATATGCTTCCCTGCCCCATTAATTTTGGGATTGAATGTGTAATTTTCTTGCACTAATAAAATAAAAGTAGAAGCTTCAGGTTGCCTGTTCCAAACAGAGCCTTAAAAGACATGTTTTCATTTCTCATGATTGTTCCTGCTCTCCACCACCAAGACATCAAAACCTTAAATTTACTCCTTCACCCATCCCATAATGGATCATATCTCACTATCAGGAGCAGAGCCTCTGCTGTCGACCCATAGAACCCCAAACAAAAAACAAGTGCTTATAGTTGTAAGATACATGGATTATGCAGCCATGGATTATACATGGAATATAATCCATGGAATATAATCCATTATATATGGATTATACAATAATCCTTGTAAGATATATGGATTGTTATAATTTCAGAAAAATTGACCTATTTAGATGAGATAGTTGCAGTACAGAGTTGAGAAGAAGGACCTGGAGATGCAGAATTTGAAGTTGTGGTAACTGAAGTCAGTGAAATGGCTCAGGCCACCAAGACAAAACATGGAAGAGAAGTCCAAGGATGGAAGTAACTGTAAGAGCAGCAACAATTAAGATTTGAGTCACGAAGGTTGTTTGTAGTGAAGAACGAGAACAAAGAGAGCATTTAAAAGAACCAACAAAGGTGAAGCAGTGAAAGAAAAGTGATGACAGCACTTCAACGAAGGTGTGATAAGCAGTATCGGATGTCATATGTTCAGGTAAAGAAAAAAACACTGCAAACAATCCTTTGATTACAGCAATTGGAAGATGTTACTAAAACTCACCTTTACTTGTAAGATTTCCAATAGACTTAATACAGACTGTAAACTTAATTTTGTTCATTTAATGCTTGCTTAGGGAATGCCTTTTTTAGCGGTACTTAAGCAAATATTTCTGTTAGGTCCATAACATTTCTGTCCTTTATTGAGCCCATCTTTGGCTGAAATGTTCCCTTGGTATATCTAATTTTCTTGAAGAGATCGCTAGACTTTCCTATTCTATTGTTTCCCTCTGTTTCTTTTCACTGATCACTGAGGAAGGCTTTCTTATCTCTCCTTGCTATTCTTTGGAACTCTGCATTCAAATGGGTATATCTTTCCTTTTCTCCTTTGCTTTTCGCTTCTCTTCTTTTCACAACTATTTGTAACGTCTCCCCAGATACCATTTTCCTTTTTTGCATTTCTTTTTCTTGGGGATGGTCTTGATCCCTGCCTCCTGTACAATGTCACAAACCTCCATCCATAGTTCATCAGGCACTCTGTCTATCAGATCTAATCCCTTAAATCTATTTCTCACTTCCACTGTATAATCATAAAGGATTTGATTTAGGTCATACCTGAATGGTCTAGTGGTTTTCCCTACTTTCTTCAATTTAAGTCTGAATTTGGCAATAAGGAGTTCATGATCTGAGCCACAGTCAGCTCCTGGTCTTGTTTTTGCTGACTGTACAGAGCTTCTCCATCTTTGGGTTGGCTGCAAAGAATATAATTAATCTGATTTCGTGTTGACCATGTGGTGATGTCCATGTATAGAGTCTTCTCTTGTGTTGTTGGAAGAGGGTGTTTGCTATGACCAGTGCATTCTCTTGGCAGAACTCTATTAGTCTTTGCCCTGCTTCATTCTGTACTCCAAGGGCAAATTTGCCTGTTACTCCAGGTGCTTCTTGACTTCCTACTTTCTCATTCCAGTCCCCTAAAATGAAAAGGACATCTTTTCAGGTGTTAATTCTAGAAGGTCTTGAAGGTCTTCATAGAACCATTCCATTTCAGTTTCTTCAGTGTTATTGCTCGGGGCATAGACTTGGATTGCCATGATATTGAATAGTTTGCCTTGGAAACGAACAGAGATCATTCTGTCGTTTTTGAGACTGTATCCAAGTACTGCATTTCAGACTCTTTTCTTGACTATGATGGCTACTCCATTTGTTCTAAAGAATTCTTGCCCACAGTAGTAGATATAATGGTCATCTGATCCACTTTACTTCACTGATTCCTAAAATGTCAACGTTCATTCTTCCCATCTCCTGTTTGACCATTTCCAATTTGCCTTGATTCATGGACCCTCAGATGGTAAAGCGTCTGTCTACAGTGTGGGAGACCTGGGTTCGATCCCTGGGTTGGGAAGTTCCCTGGAGAAGGAAATGGCAACCCACTCCAGTACTCTTGCCTAGAAAATCCCATGGACGGAGGAGCCTCGTGTCCATAGGGTCGCAAAGAGTAGGACACGACTGAGAGACTTCACTTCACTTCACATGGACCTAACATCCCAGGCTCCTATGCAATGTTGCCCTTTACAGTATCAAATCTTGCTTCCATCACCAGTCACATCTACAACTGGGTGTTATTTTTGCTTTAACTCTATCTCTTCATTCTTTCTGGAATTATTTCTCCACTGGTCTTCAGTAGCATATTGGGCACCTACTGACCTGGGGAGTTCCTCTTTCAGTGTCCTATCTTTTTGCCTTTTCATACATTCATGGGGTTCTCAAGGCAAGAATACAGAAGTGTTTGCTATTCCCTTCTCCAGTGGACCAGATTTTGTCAGAACTCTCCACCATGAATCATCTGTCTTGGGTGGCCCTACAGGGCATGGCTCATAGTTTTTTGAGTTAGACAAGACAGTGTTAGACAAGGCTGTGGTCCATGTGATTAGATTAGTTAGTTTTCAGTGACTGTGGTTTTCAGTCTATCTGCCCTCTGATGGAGAAGGATTAGAGGGTTATGGAAGCTTCCTGATGGGAGAGACTGCCTGAGGGGGAAACTGGGTCTTGTTCTGATGGGTATGGCCATACTCAGTAAATCTTTAATCCAATTTCCTGTTGATGGGTGGAGCTGTGGTCCCTCCCTGTGATTTACCTGGGGCCAAACTATGGTGGAGGTAATGAAGATAATGGTGACCTCCTTCAAAAGATCCCATGCAGGCACTGCTACACTCAGCATCCGCAACCCTGCAGCAGGCCACCACCGACCCATGCCTCTGCTGGAGACTCCTGGACACTCCCAGGCAAGTCTTGGTCAGTCTCTTGTGGGGGTCACTGTTCCTTTCTCCTGGGTCCTGGTGCACAAGGCTATCTTTGTACCTGCCAAGAGTCTATTTCCCAGTCCTGTGTAAGTGCTGGCAGCTCTATGGTGGGGTTAATGGTGACCTCCTCCAAGAAGGCTTATGCCATACCCAGGTCTGCTGCACCCAGAGCCCCTGCTGCTGCAACAGTCCACTGCTGACCCGTACCTCCACTGGAGATGCTCAAACACAGTTCTGTCTCAGTCTCTGTGGGGTCCCTGGGTCCTGGTGCACACAAGGTGTGCTTGAGCCCTCTGAGCATCTCTGGCGGGAATGGGGTTTGATTCTAAATGTGAATTTACCCCTCCCACTGTCTTGCTGTGCCTTCTCCTTTGTCCTTGGAGGGAGGGTATCTCCTCACAGCTGCTTCAACGCCTATGACCCAGCCATCCCCCTGCTGGGCATACACACCATACATTGATATATGATCCAGACTGAATAAGAGCTAAGTAAGACTGACTTAAAAGAAGCAGAAGATATTAAGAAGAGGTGGCAAGAATACACAGAAGAACTGTACAGAAAAAAGCTTCATGAACCAGATAATCATGATGGTGTGATCACTCACCTAGAGTCAGATATCCTGGAATTTGAAGTTAGGTGGCTGAAGGAAATGGCAACCCACTCCAGTGTTCTTGCCTGGAGAATCCCATGGATGGAGAAGCCTGGTAGGCTGCAGTCCATGGAGTCACACAGAGTCAGACACGACTGAAGCGACTTAGCAGCAGCATTAGCAGGAAACATCACTATGAACAAAGCTAGTGGAGGTGATGGAATTCCAGTTTAGAAATTTCAAATCCTGAAAGATGATGCTATGAAAGTGCTGCACTCAATATGCCAGCAAATTTGGAAAACTCAGCAGTGGCCACAGGACTGGAAAAGGTCAGTTTTCATTCCAATCTCAAAGAAAGGCAATGCCAAAGAATGCTCAAACTACCACACAATTGCACTCATCTAACACGCTAGTAAAGTAATGCTTAAAATTCTCCAAGCCAGGCTTCAACTATATGAGAACAATGAACTTCTGGATGTTCAAGCTGGATTTAGAAAAGGCAGAGGAACCAGAGATCAAATTGCCAAAATCCACTTGATCATTGAAAAAGCAACAGAGTTCCAGATAAACATCTATTTCTGCTTTATTGACTATGCCAAAGCCTTTGACTGTGTGGATCACAGCAAACTGCGGAGAATTCTGAAAGAGATGGGAATACCAGACCACCTGACCTGCCTCCTGAGAAATCTGTATGCAGGTCAAGAAGCAACAGTTAGAACTGGACATAGAACAACAGACTGGTTCCAAATAGGAAAAGGAGTATGTAAAGGCTGTATATTGTCATCCTGCTTATTTAACTTATACGCAAAGTACATCATGAGAAATGCTGGGCTGGATGAAGCACAAGCTGGAATCAAGATTGCTGGGAGAAATAACAATGACCTCAGATATGCAGATGACACCACCCTTATGGCAGAAAGTGAAGAAGAACTCAAGAACCTCTTGATGAAAGTTGAAGAAGAGAGTGAAAAAAGTTAGCTTAAAGCTCAGCATTCAGAAGACTAAGATCATGGTATCTGGTCCTATCACTTCATGGCAAATAGATGGAGAAACAGTGACAGACGTTATTTTTGGGGCTCCAAAACCACTGTAGATGGTGACTGCAGCCATGAAATTAAAAGATGCTTACTCCTTGGAAGAAATGTTATGACCAACCTAGACAGCATATTAAAAAGCAGAGACAGCATATACACTGAGGAAACCAGAACTGGAAGAGACACGTGTACCCCAGTGTTCATCACAGCACTGTTTATAATAGCCAGGACATGGAAGCAACCTAGATGTCCATCAGCAGATGAATGGATAAGAAAGCTGTGGTACATATACACAATGGAGTATTACTCAGCCATTGAAAAGAATACATTTGAATCAGTTCTAATGAGGTGGATGAAACTGGAGCCTATTATACAGAGTGAAGTAAGCCAGAAAGAAAAACACCAATACAGTATACTAACGCATATAGATGGAATTTAGAAAGATGGTAATGATAACCCTGTATGCGAGACAGCAGAACAGACACAGATGTAAAGAACATTCTTTTGGACTCTGTTGGATAGGGAGAGGGTGGGATGATTTGGGAGAATGGCATTGAAACATGTATAATATCATATATGAAACAAATCGCCAGATTAGGTTTGATGCAGGATACAGGATGCTTAAGGCTAGTGCACTGGGATGACCCAGAGGGATGGTAGGGGGAAGGAGGTGGGAGGGGGGTTCAGGATGGGGAACATGTGTATACCTTGGCAGATTCATGTTGATGTATGACAAAACCAATACAATATTGTAAAGTAATTAGTGTCCAATTAAAATAAGTAAATTTATTTTTAAAATAAATAAACTTATTTTTAAAATAAATAAACTTATTTTTAAAATAAATAAATTTATTTTTAAAAAATAAATTTATTTAAAATAAATAAATAATTAATTAATTAAAAAAAAAAAGCAGAGACAGTACTTTGCTAACAAAGGTCCATCTAGTCAAGGCTGTGGTTTTTCCAGTGGTCATGCATGGATATGAGAGTTCGACTTAAAGAAAGCTGAATGCCAAAGAATTGATGCTTTTGAACTGTGATACTGGAGAAGACTCTTGAGAGTCCCTTGGACTGCAATGAGATCCAACCAGTCCATCCTAAAGGAAATAGGAAATCAGTCCTGAATATTCTTTGGAAGGACTGATGCTGAAGCTGAAACTCCAATGATTTGCCCACCTGATGGGAAGAACTGGCTCATTTGAAAGGACTCTGATGCTGAGAAAGATTGAAGGCAGGAGGAGAAGGGGACGAGAGAGGATGAGATCGTTGGATAGCATCACTGACTGAATGGACATGAGTTTGATTAAACTCCAGGAGTTGGTGATGGACAGGGTGGCCTGGCATTCTGCAGTCCATGGGGTTGCAAAGAGTTCGACATGACTGAGCAGCTGAACTTAAGTGAAATGAAGCAAATGTTAAGAAAAGGTATCAAGCAAGCAAACAAAAAATCCTCACATATATTCAGCACTTTATACAGTTAAGTTTCTGTATAAAGTGAATCCAAATCACATTATGCCTAAAAAATTACTGGTTTACTTTTCTTTGTATAAAACAATGATTTGTGAAAATAATATGGTAGAAATTGAACCTCATGATTTTTAATGAAAAATTAATGCTAAAAGGAGAAATTCCATCTTTTGGCTCTTACTTCAGCTCAAAAATCGCTCTTAATAGGCCGATTTCACACCCTTGGACAATATTTTAGAAGACATTTAAAATGCCAATAAAACTGATTGACAGTTTTAAAATTATATATATGTATGATGGCTGGATGGCATCACTGACTCGATGGACGTGAGTCTGGGTGAACTCCGGGAGCTGGTGATGGACAGGGAGGCCTGGCGTGCTGTGATTCATGGGGTCGCAAAGAGTTGGACATGACTGAGCGACTGAACTGAACTGAACTGATACATACATAAAAATACACACACACTTTTTTCTTTTTATAAGAGTTTTTTATTGAAATATAGTTGATTTACAATGTTGTGTTACTTTCTGCTATACAGCAAAGTGATTTGTTATATATACATCAGTTCAGTTCAGTTGCTCAGTCGTGTCCGACTCTGTAACCCCATGAATCACAGCATGCCAGGCCTCCCTGTCCATCACCAACTCCCGGAGTTCACCCAGACTCACGTCCATTGAATCAGTGATGTGTCGTCCCCTTCTCCTCCTGCCCCCAATCCCTCCCAGCATCAGAGTCTTTTCCAGTGAGTCAACTCTTCGCATGAGGTGGCTAACGTACTGGAGTTTCAGCTTTAGCATCATTCCCTCCAAAGAAATCCCAGGGCTGATCTCCTTCAGAATGGACTGGTTGGATCTCCTTGCAGTCCAAGGGACTCTCAAGAGTCTTCTCCAACACCACAGTTCAAAAGCATCAATTCTTCAGCGCTCAGCCTTCTTCACAGTCCAACTCTCACATCCATACCTGACCACAGGAAAAACCATAGCCTTGACTCTGT
>NW_011494957.1:2756600-2757537 GCF_000754665.1 Bison bison bison | reverse complement strand
CTCAGCCTTCTTCACAGTCCAACTCTCACATCCATACCTGACCACAGGAAAAACCATAGCCTTGACTAGATGGACCTTTGTTGGCAAAGTAATGTCTCTGCTTTTCAATATGCTATCTAGGTTCGTCATCACTTTTCTTCCAAAGAGTAAGCGTCTTTTAATTTTGTGGCTGCAGTCACCATCTGGAGCCCCCAAAAATAACATTGTTTCCACTGTTTCCCCATCTATTTCCCATGAAGTGATGGGACCAGATACCAGATAGTATATTATATTATATATTATATAATTATTATATATAATGATATATAATATTATGTATTTTATAATATATATTATAAAATATTATATATAAGTATTATATATATTTATATAACAATATAATAAATATATATTTATATATATTATATATTTTATATTATATAAAATATTATATATAATTATATATTATATATAATGTATAATATATAATTATATAATGCATATAATATTATATAATTACACTTTTCCAATTTTTTAGCTTAACATCTATATATTTACAGTCATTTGCAATCTTTAGGTTGTCAGACTTAAGACTGCTTTGGTTAAACATCTGTGATCAGATACTCAAGTTGCCTTTCTTGCCTAAACCACAATCATAATATATTATCCTAAGATTTATAGTTTACGACTCTTAGAGTAGAACAAGAACATTAAAATCCTTACAGACAACTTAATGCAGAATCCCTTTAGCCTTTTATTCATCATTTCCCTTCCATTATTTACAGTTGTCTAGCACACAGCTAATTTCTTTCTCTTTTAATATATTATAGATTATATTCTATATAATATTATATATAGATTAATATATATAATATACCACTAATATATTATAATATAGTATTATATATATTAATGTATATAATTAATAATATATATAGAATTATATATAGATAATATA
>NW_011494957.1:2748820-2756013 GCF_000754665.1 Bison bison bison | reverse complement strand
ATATTATATGTATTATAATATTATATATATTATATTTGGTGAGTCACTTTGTTGTGAAGCAGAAATTAACACAACATTGTAAATCAACTATACTTCAATAAAATAAATTTTAAAATAAAGCATTTGTTTCTTTGTGACTTGATGCCTCATGTGGACCAGCTGCTATATCTAGTGATAATTTGTGGTCATGTTACCATACGTAAGTGAGTCCCATGTCAGAGCAGGTAAGACAGACCCAGGTCCTGATGAGGGTCTTGACTCTGGACAAAACAGATGAGACTGGAGGGCCATGTGAAGTTTTGACCTGACATGGTAGTGCTCAATAGATGTTGGTTGAAACAAATGTCCTTAAATGTCCCAGTGGAAAGTTACTCACTCATCATTTATTTTTATTTGAAAATGTAATTGCTTCTATAACTTTTTAAGGCTGACTTTGGTGTATGAATGAGTTTTTAAAAAAATTTTCCATCCTGTTATAGATTAAACAAATATTGACAAACTCCAAGCTTTATCTCTACATATAAATTGCTTTAATGATTTTTATATCACTTATTGTATAAGTGGGAGAAGGCAACGGCACCCCACTCCAGTACTCTTGCCTGGAAAATCCCATGGACAGAGGAGCCTAGTAGGCTGCAGACCATGGGGTCGCTAGGAGTCAGACACGACTGAGCGACTTCACTTTCACTTTCACTTTCATGCATTGGAGAAGGAAATGGCAACCCACTCCAGTGTTCTTGCCTGGAGAATCCCAGAGACAGGGGAGCCTGCTGGGCTGTCGTCTCTGGGGTCGCACAGAGTTGGACACGACTGAAGCAACTTAGCAGCAGTGTATAAGTGGACCTTATTATTGGTCTTGGGCTCCTCATAATAGAAAAAACAAGTATTCTACTTAGTAAGAGCACGTAATGGGACTTAGAGTCCTCATAGGTTCAAGTCACAAAAACGTCCTTTTCCAGCAGTTTGACTTAGGGAATGCATTTATAATTATTTATTTATATTTTTGTCTGTGCTGGGTCTTCATTGCCACACAGGCTTTTCTCTAGCTGCTGTGAGCAGGGGCTGTTCTCCAGTTGCAGTGCACAGGCTTCTCACTGCAGTGACCGCTCTTGTTGTGGAATATGGGCTCTGCAGCGCTCGGGCTCAGTAGCCGGGACACGTGGGCACTGTAGTTGCGGCTCCAGGGTTCTAGAACGCAGGCTCAGTGGTTACAGTGCACGGGCCTAGTTAACTCTGCATCATGTGCAATCTTTCCGGATCAGGGATTGAACCTGTGTCTCCTGACTTAGCAGGCAGATTCTTTACCACTGAACCACCAGGGAAGCCTCTAGGGAGTGTATTTATTCTTCTTTTCCTAGCCTCATTTTCCTCACCTATAAAATGTCAATGACTTTGTATTACAGGTAATCCATTTTGTGAGATTTAACACACTGTCACTGCAGATATTATGCAGTTGCTTTGACCGGGAGTGCTATTGTGGTTTAAAAAAAAAAAAAAAACAACACTTTGTGTATCCATCTGAAAGTGAATGAAAAGTGAAAGTCGCTCAGTCATGTCCAATTCTTTCGACCCCATGGATTTCTCTAGTCCATGGAATTCTCTAGTCCAGAATACTAGAGTGGGTAGCTTTTCCCTTCTCCAGGGGATATTCCCAATCCAGGTATCAAACCCGGGTTTCCTGCACTGCAGGCAGATCCTTTTCCAGCTGAGCCAGAGGGTATCCATCTGAAGCTAATGTTTAAATAGCTTTATAATGCCTTTCTATAGAAGGAACACATAATTACTTTTTAATTATACTTTAAACAAGAATCAAATTCTTATTCTTTATAGTTAACACAGGGGCAATTGTCTTATTTCAAATGTATAGGCCCCATAAGAGTACTTCTTCTCTAGAACTATTTTTAATAATTCAGATTTTCACTGTGAACTAGAATACTGGATAGAGAATCATGAGACTTGGTTTCTATTTCCTGACACTGTAACTAATTTGGTATTCTTTTGGGACAAGGCATTTGACCTCTTTTTAGTTTAGTTTAACCAGCTGTAAATTGTTATAAAAATGACTTCTGGCAGAGAAAATCTGCAAAGTTACTTTTATTGGGGAAAATACAGTTAAAATATTATGAATAATTTTTGAAAATTAAAAGAAAGTTAATTAAAAAAAAAGACACAAAGAAGTTACTTCCTGTTATAAGTGAACGTCTAGGTGCATATTCCCCTTGCACTGTAAATGCTTGCAAAGATGTATTTCTGGTATAGATAGAATCAATATTAATTGTTAATTTCTCTTTCACTTAGAAACACATAGACCTCTTTAGCTTCCTTTTAAGGACATTTTAAAACAGCGCAGCGGTGGGGGTGCTGAGTCCTAGCCACTAGACCACCAGGGTAAGGGAAGGTAGGGAGAGGGCAATGGCACTCCACTTCAGTACTCTTGCCTGGAAAATCCCATGGATGGAGGAGCCTGGTAGGCTGCAGTCCATGGGGTCGCTAAGAGTCGGACACGACTGAGTGACTTCACTTTCACTCTTCACTTTCATGCATTGGAGAAGGAAATGGCAACCCACTCCAGTGTTCTAGCCTGGAGAATCCCAGGGATGGGGGAGCCTGGTGGGCTGCCGTCTATGGGGTCGTACAGAGTCAGACACGACTGAAGCGACTTAGCAGTAGCAGTAAAATAGCGAAAGGCTAAAAGGCGCTGTCTTTTTTTCCTTTTGTTAATAGGACAATGGCAAAACCGAACTCCTCAGGAGATGGCGTGAGAATGTCATGTGTTCCAGCGGTACTTGGCTGCTGGTGTCTGATCCTTTGTTGTTAAAATTGGTCACACTAGAAACTAAGGAGGCTGCTGCTGCTGCTGCTAAGTCGCTTCAGCTGTGTCCGACTCTGTGCAACCCCAGAGATGGCAGCCCACCAGGCTCCCCTCTCCCTGGGATTCTCCAGGCGAGAACACTGGAGTGGGTTGCCATTTCCTTCTCCAATGCATGACAGTGAAAAGTGAAAGTGAAGTCGCTCAGTCGTGTCCGACTCTTAGCGACCCCATGGACTGCAGCCCACCAGGCTCCTCGGTCCATGGGATTTTCCAGGCAGGAGTACTGGAGTGGGGTGCCATTGCCTTCTTCTGGAAACTAAGGATAGAGAATGTCTAAGTCAGTTGCCTCCTGTTGTTGTTCAGTCACTAGGTCATGGCTGGCTCTTTGCAAACCCATGGACTGTAGCACTCCAGGCTTCTCTGATCATGGGATTTTCCAGGCAAGAATACTAGAGTGAGTTTCCATTTCCTTCTCCAGGAAATCTTCCTGACACAGGGATGGAATTTGTGTCTCCTACATTGGCAGGGAGATTCTTTACCTGAGCCACCAGGGAAGCCCAATTGCCCTCCTGAGTTTCCTTCAAACTTAAAAAAAAAAAAATTAACACGTCCTCACCATTCTTGCTTATGGAGCTTTTTCCTTTGCTAATCCCTGGCATTGAAGTTACCCTCCAGATGAGATGGTCCCATGGAATGGAAACAAAGTTAGACTTCTCTAAAAAACAGGGATTAATCAGAGGTGCAAGTACATTCATCAATATCGACCACATTTCGATTTTTACATTTGCTGATTCACTTTTCAAAAGGAGACACCGTCTGCAAACATCACAGCTAAAATTACTAACTTAAGGCCTAAATAATTCATATTGTTTGTCAGTTCCTATTTCTAACTCAGGAAACATTGCTCATGTCCAACCCCAGCCTGTTAGAAGGAGGCCTGGGAGAGTTTCACAGTGTGTTTTCAGAGTACATGATGGCATCACACTTTATTTCTCTCCTTGACCATTTTTAGTTACCAAAGTCTCTGGGAAACTGAAGTAGCCAAGTTTTCATCAGAGATGAAAAGATTTCCAGATTAGTCCTGAGTCTCCAGAGAGTACCTAAAGGGCTTAATAATATTAGTGTATGTTTATTATTAGGCAGTCCTTTAGAGGACTTTTAGAAGTTTAGTGCTTTATATTTTAAAAAACAATAACAAAGAATTTTTGTGTTTTTTTTTTGAGAAGTTGAAATGTTAAAAGTAAATTCACTGTCTGCAAAAAAGAGAAAGAGTGCAGGAAAAAACGCATCTCAGAGGTAAGAATAAAGGACTAAACGAAAAGAATTTTGATAAAATAAAACAAAAATACAGTGTTTAAAAGTTGTGACTAATTTTCCAAAATGAAATGAAAGTTAATTAAAAAAAAAGAAGGTACATTCTGTTGTAAGTGAATGGACAGGTGCATAAACCTCTGCATTACAATTGTTTGCAAAGATATCTGTCTGGTATAGATAGAATTAACATTAATTGTTAATTTCTCTTTCCTTTCAAAGGAAGCACGTAGGAGAAATATTTGGCTTCCATTTAAGGACATTTTAAAACAGCAAAAGTCAAAAGGACATTTACTTTTTACCTTTTGTTAATAGAACAACAACTGCAAAGACCTATATGAGTTTTGGTGAAATAAAAGAGGATTTATTCCTCTTCACTAGCTTCCCAGGTGGCTCAGTGCTAAAGAACCCACCTGCCAATGCAGGTGATGTGGGCTTGATCCCTGGGTTGGGAAGATCCCCTGGAGGAGGAAATGGCAACCCACTCCAGTATTGCCTGGAGAATCCCCATGGACAGAGGAGCCTGGCGAGTTATAGTCCATGGGGTCACACAGAGTCAGACAGGACTGAAGTGACTTTCATATACACATGTATTCTTCAGCTTTCCCCAAGTTCCACTGCCTACTCTAAATGTCCATCCTGTCTTGTGTGGCTTAGCAGAATTGACACTCTCTGATTGAAATCATATTTTTATATAATAGATATCAAAATTTGTTAGGGTCACCTCTCTAGCAGGAATTCTGCTCTAGAAGTTTCTGATGAACCCAGAAAAGACATCAAGAACAATTTTTTTTCAAGCTGGTGAAGAAGAATCATAGATTATTCTTTTCTAAATTGAGCTACAGGTACTTGTAGTCAAATGTAACTTATGTAAACTTTCAAATATACTTACATGTTCCCCTATAAGTAGTTTAGGTGAATCATTAGAACTCATGCTATTTACCGAGTTATTTAACTTGAGAGAAACTGAATGGTAACAGTGAAATACTTTAGGAAAGCTTGACTAGGATACAGCAGTATTTTTGACATGTCAAAGTAATATTAAGTCTGTTATAATACGCAATGACAATTTCAGGATATTGTGTCTTCCTTAGTAAATTTAGGACACCAATTCATACTAAATATACACATTGCATTTCTAAAAAGTGATTCATCGCATCTAAATATGTAGGAAAAATGATTATAGCAATTAGGATGAAACAGAAGACTTGGTGCTTCAGGTCTGCTGCTATAAGTAATTTACTGCAAAATAGGACTTGGGAAAAAAATGGGAGAGGTAAAAAACTAAAACACTTTTAAGTAAATGTGAACTATGTCTGTGTATTCCAAGCTTCAGACGCATGTGAAAACTGTGTAATAAATTTTAATTATCCCAAAGAATAGTCAGAACTCCATTTTTACAAAAATACAGAGTATGGGGGAGGTTTTGCTTGCTTTTAGAAGTCTAGCTTAATTGTTATAATTCAAACTGAAAGAAATAATAAAAGTAGTAGAGTCAAATTTTCCTTATTAACAGCTAAGTTGTTATTTAGTTATAAATTAACTAATTTCTGTTTAATGCTTTTTGGTTCACTAAAATTCTTGTGGTTAAGTTCTTCACTGAACAGTGTTGTGCATAAGCATAACAGAAGTTCTAATGTCATTTAATGGGATTTCATCTAATTTGTAGCCATCCTCACAGGTTGGGCAGTTTAGTTTGTCTTAAGTCCGCATTTTTTCAAAGGTTGATTCTATGGTCTTTCCTTAGACCAAATAAATAAATAAAACCTTGACAAAAAAAGTGTGTGTGTATGTGGATTGTGTGTTTATGTTATTAAAACTCTGTACATCATGTTTCATACTTGTATAAAGGGAGTAATAGTATACAAGATACCTTAAATGACATCATTGAGCCTTAAACAGGATAATGATCATAATATGCCTCCTTATAATAAGTATAAAATAAATTTAGATATTTTAATTAATATTGCAATTAGAAGTGTTTATTAATGTTCAAAAATCTGAGCACCTATTTTGTAGCAGATATGGATATAGTAAAACTTACTTTGTATGTTCTCAGTAGTCCAATTTCATAACTTATAATTGATAAGTAATATATAATTTGCACACCCCACTCCAGTACTCTTGCCTGGAAAATCCCATGGATGGAGGAGCCTGGTAGGCTGCAGTCCTTGGGGTTGCTAAGAGTCGGACACAACTGAGCGACTTCATTTTCTCTTCACTTTCATGCATTGGAGAAGGAAATGGCAACCCACTCCAGTGTTCTTGCCTGGAGAATCCCAGGGACAGGGGAGCCTGGTGGGCTGCCGTCTATGGGGTCACACAGAGTCGGACACGACTGAAGTGACTTAGCATAGCATAGCATAGCATATAATTTGCATACCATATAATAATGCATGCTTGAATTTTTACAGACAAACCTTTCTGGGAAATTCATGTAGTACTATAGAAATGAACTTAAAAATATTTATCTTAGCTAGAGTAAGTGAGTTCTTAGCTTGAGTCAAGAATTCTCATTAAAAATTAATATGGATAAAGGAAATATTATATATTTCTTTCTCTTTTTATTCATTCTTTTTCTGCCTCCAATTCTTCCCTTTCTATTCTCCTTTATGTAATTAAAAAATTTTTTTTCTTTCTTTACTCCTTCCTTCCCCCTCTCTTTTTTCTTATTATTATGGTTATTATTGCTCAAAGATGATGGTTATTATCTTATTAGATGGCTATTATTGCTTAAAGGCTGAGACACATTTTACCTCCTCTCATGCTTCAGAACTGGGGTTTATGAGTACAACACATTTCCTTATACAGATATATGCAGAATAGCAAAACACACCTTGTTCTTGCATAAAGACATGGCTTTCCAAGGAAGCAGCATCAGGGACTGATTGGATTTTTGTTCTTCTAATGTGTGTTTTCGGAGAAAGCGATGGCACCCCACTCCAGTACTCTTGCCTAGAAAATCCCATGGACGGAGGAGCCTGGTGGGCTGCAGTCCATGGAGTCGTGAAGAGTCGGACACGACTGAGCGACCTCACTTTCACTTTTCACTGTCATGCATTGGAGAAGG
>NW_011494957.1:2733093-2748720 GCF_000754665.1 Bison bison bison | reverse complement strand
CATGCATTGGAGAAGGAAATGGCAACCCACTCCAGTGTTCTTGCCTGGAGAATCCCAGGGACAGGGGAGCCTGGTGGGCTGCCGTCTATGGGGTTGCACAGAGTTGGACACGACTGAAGCGACTTAGCAGCAATGTGTGTTTTATTTGGGGCTGCTGCAACTGTTAGCACTGTTGAGGTGTATCTATGTTGAGTTTATTTTCTAGCTTAATTCAAGAACTTTGGAATATATTTAAGATGATTTTGTAAAAATACCTATTTTTACTACATGGACCTCTGAATGCCATGTTGGATTAATCTCTGTCAGTGGGGAAATACTGAACAGTTCTAACTTGGTTTGAAATTTTACTTTTTATTGTATATCAGAGATATTAATTACTAAAATAAATGATGCAACTCAGAATAATCATGTAGAGATTGGGTTAAAGTTATGTGGGCCAGAATTACAACCTTTGGAACCAAAGAATGGGTGAATTATAAGCTACATCAGTTGTATATCAGTCTCCTGTATATCAGATTGAATAACCTTTTCTGGTATGGGAATATCATAAATTACTACTAGATTGTGAGGCAGTATATTTGGGGTCAGCAGGTGGTGCAGCTGCAAAGAATCTGCTTGCCAATGCAGAAGAAAGAGACATGGGTTCAATCCCTGGGTTTGGAAGATCCTCTGGAGTAGGAAATGGCAACCTGCCCAGTATTCTTGGCTGGAAAATTCCATGGACAGAGAAGACTAGAGGACTACAGTTCATGAGGCTGCAAAGAGTCAAATATGACTGAGTGACTGAGCATACACACACACACACACATATTTGGAAATTAAATGACCCTGAAAACAAGATAGCTGCATTCATCGACCAAACTACTAATGAATTGAATTAGTGTTTTGTTAGTAAACCAGCCAACATTCAAGATGTGTCAAATGAGAATAAATTTAATGTAAGAAATTGGTTACCTGCAGAATCTTTGGAAGATCAGAGGAGGGCAAGTCAAGAGAAACAACCACTGTTATACAAGAAATCAAGAAACTGCATGATTCCCAGGAAAGCAGTGCCTGTGGCTCCAACCTCTTGAAGAACTGAATTAAAGAATACCCAGAAGGTGATGCAAATGTACACTTGTCATTTATCCAGACCACTGAATGTCGCTGCCCAAGAGAATAAGGGTATCCTCTTCTCTGCTGCCAAAGCTTCTCACTGATGGACCATAAACTGTGATCTGCTGGTAAGAGTTTCATCAGCAGAATGTCCTGTGGTCCAGGGGAGAGTTTGAAGATGGATGATGTTGCTGATATGACACTAGCTGGTCTTGTGAGAGTTGTCCACAAGCGGTTGCAGTAATGCGTCTGGGTCTGGGAGCATTGGAATTTCCTTCATTGGTCTGTGAATGCTCACTATCTATTAGACCTGTAGGATATATTGATCCAGAGAGGTGTTAGTTCTCTTTCTTTTATTTTGCATTGAGTGATGGTGAAACACAGAGATTAATGATGCCTTAAAAAATTGTCCTCATGTTAACAAAACCTAGAAGTAATTGAGGATAAAATGAGTGATATTTATAATCTTCTACAGAAACAGGCCAGTGTATTTATTTAACATCTTTATTTTACATCAATTTTAGATATAGAGAAAAACTGTAGATAGTACAGAGAGTTACCATATGCTTTCATCCAGTTTCCTTTTAGTTAGTATCTTACATACATATGGCTCATTTGTTTTAACTGGCGGGCCAGTATTGATGCGTTATTATTAACATTAAACTAAAGTTCATACTTGATTCTTATCTCCTTAGTGTTAGCATAACATCTTTTTTCTCCAGGATCCCATCCAGGACACCACAGGACACTTAGTTGCCATGTCTCTTTAGGCTCCCCTTGGCTGTGAGAATTTCTCAGACTTCCTTGTTTTTGATGATCATGACAGTTATGATGAATCAAATTGGTCAGATATATTGTACTATGCCTCCCAACTAGAATTCGTCTGACGTTTGTCTTATGATTAGATGGCAGTTACAGGTTTTTCAGGAGCAGCACTACAGAGATACAGCACCGTTTCATCACATCATATAAAGAGTACACACTATTGTGATTTACATAAAAGGATACATGACTATTTTGATTTATCACTGTTAGTCTTGACCTTGATCACACACTGAGATTTTGTCATATTTCATCACTTAGTCTTCCTCCCTTCCATACTGTACTTTTTGGGAAAAAAATATGCAACCCATGCAAGTAGGGAGTTATATTCTTCCTCCATGAGGACACAGTATTAAGATAAATTATTTGAAATTCTTTTATGTTAGAGATTTGTCTCTTCTTCCCCCTTGTATTGACTTAGTCAATTGCTAATTTATATACTTATGTACTCATTGTACCTATTTTATAGCTTGGGTTACAATCCAATGGTATTTATTGTGTTGCTCACATGGCTCCAGCTTTGGCCATTGGGAGCTCTTTAAGTCAGAGCATTTGTCCTAATACCATTATTGTGGGCTTTCTCTTTTTTTGAGCACTTTCTTACTTTCTGTCACTACAAGATTCTTCAGGCCCATCTTGTGTATTTCCTACCCTATTTCTAAGTTTGGCATTTCTTTTTGATTGGAGAATGGTATTAGAGACTGCTACTAAGTCACTTCAGTCGTGTCCGACTCTGTGCGACCCATAGACAGCAGCCCACCAGACTCCCCCGTCCCTGGGATTCTCCAAGCAAGAACACTGGAGTGGGTTGCCATTTCCTTCTCCAATGCATGAAAGTGAAAAGTGAAAGGGAAGTCGCTCAGTCGTATCTGACTCTTAGCAACCCCATGGACTGCAGGCTACCAGGCTCCTCCATCCATGGGATTTTCCAGGCAAGAGTACTGGAGTGGGGTGCCATTGCCTTCTCCATTAGAGACTAAGATCTATATAATATTAAGTGAAGTCAGTCAAACAGTAATATCATATGATATTACTTACATGTGGAATCTAAAAATGATCCAAATGAAATTATTTACAAAACGGGAATAGACTTATAAACTAAGAAAACAAACTTATGGTTACCACAGGGGAAAGGTGGGGGAGGGATAAAATAGGAGTTTGGGATTAACATATACATACTATTATATATAAAATAGATAATCAAAAGGACATATTATATAGCACAGGGAACTATACTCAATTTCTTGGAATAACTTTCAAGGGAAAAGAATCTGAAAAAGAATACATATATATATGAATGAGCCATATATATATATATATATATATATATATGTATACACACACACACACACACACACATATAGGCTCCCCAGGTGGCGCTAGTCATAAATAACCCATCTATCAATGCAGGAGATGTAAGAGACGTGGTTTTGATCCCTGTGTGGCAAAGATCTCTTGGTGGAGGACATGGCAGCCCTCTTCAGTATTCTTGCCTACAGTCCATGGGGTTGCAAAGAGTCGGACACGACTGAAGCCACTTAGCATGCACCCAAGCAATATACATGCATAACGGTACAGAGGAAGTTATTTGCAAAGCAGAAATAGAGACATAGCTGTAGAGAACAAATTTATGGATACCACGGCATGGAGGGGTGTGGGAAGAATTGGGAGACTGGGATTGACATATATACACTATTATGTATAAGAGATAATTGATGAAAACTTACTGTACAGCATAGGGAACTCTATTCAGTGCTAACTCTATTCAGTAACCTAAATGGAAAGAAATCCGAAAGAGAGGGGATATACATACACATACAACTGGTTCACTTTGCTATAGAGCAGAAACGAATACAACATTGTAAAGCTACTATACTCCAATAAAAGTTAATTTAAGGAAAGGTAGGGAGGGCTAGAATGCAGGGGGCCCTGAGTGCTGGGCTGGGGTTTTCAATGCAGGCACCACAGAAGCTTTCCAGCAGGAAGCTCAGTGATCAGCACTGTGTCCCCCAGCACCAGCCACCTGGCGAGGTCTAGATGGACTCCAGCTTGGAGTCAGGGAAGCTGAAGACAGGGGTGAGGCTTTAATGCTTGAGATGACCTAGCCGAGGAGCTGAGGGCTGAATGCTGGTCACAGCAGAAATAGAAGGGATGAATGGGGACCTGGAGAGGCAGGGCAGTCAGCCTGGCAAATGACGCAGGGGGTCAGAGAGATCCTCCTGGGCCAGTCCTGTGACTAGAGGGCCATTAGTAGGGCAGGTATGGACAGGTGAAGCTGGAGGTGAGTTCTGGACAGACTGAATTTGAGGTACTTGTGAGATAATGTCAGATTGGAGTGTTAAAAATAGGATTACTAAAGCTAGACAAACTGTCTGAATAGGAGGAGCTGAGGGAAGGTTGAGTCTTCAAGGATGTTAAGTCAGCATTTACAGAAGATAAACGTGGAAAGTAAACACAGACTGGAGGTGTTCTGGGAGGGGTTTTATATTATCATTTCTGACAATATGACTTCACATTTGATTAGAAAAACCTTGTACTGAAATTGATGGGGACCTATAGTACATGTCAGGATGGGACATTACATTCAAGTGAGTGGAATTAGAAGATAAATTAATAAGTGTGATAAGATTTTGTTGTTTACCATATCCCAGTTTACACTAAAGCAGTGGTTTTCCATGTGTGGTTGCTGGAAAACTGGGACCTGATCATCTTGGCGCCATTCTAGGCCTTTTGAACAGAAACTCTGAGGTGGGCTCAGAACATTCCAGGTCATTCTGATGCATGCTGAAGCTTGAGAGCCAGGGCATAGGGCAGTGGGCACCTGCAGACAACCCACAGCCCTGAGTAGCAGGAAACATAGCCGTGGTCCCGGGACCGTGAACACAGGGCAAATGGCAGGTCGCCCCCTCCTTCCCCATCACATAGTGGGGGTGGGGTTGTAATTGGCTCCTTGGTCTTTCTAATCTGGCACAAAGAAAACTCAGCTCTCATCATCTTCCTTAATGATGCCCAGTCCCCTCTTCATCCTTCCTGTGTGCTGTGGGTTGAGTTGTGACTTCACATGTGCAATAAATGTGGAAGTCCTAACCCCCAGTATCTCAGAATGTGACCTTACTTGGACATAGACCCTTGATTATAGAGTTGATCAAGTTAAAATTAAGTTACTGGCTGGGTCTTATTTTGTATGATTGATGTCCTTAAATAAAAAAGGGAATTTGTACAGAGAGACAGACACGAACAGAGGGAAGATGATATAAAGACCCTCAGGAGGAAGAGAGCCATGTGACTGGAGTGATACATCTACAAGCCAAGAAGCACCAAGAATTGCCAGTGGACCCCAGAAGCTGGAAGAGACAGGGATGCATTTTCCCCTAGAGCCATCAGAGAAAACATGAGCTCACTCGACACCTTGATCTTGGACTTCTAGCTTCCAGAACTCTGAGACACTAAATTCTGTTGTCCAAAGCTACCCAAGTTTTGGGACTTCATTATGGCAGGCCTAGGAAACAATGGTACTGCTATAAATTCTTTAGTCAAGCTGCTGACTCTCAGTTACATCTGAAACTATTTTGTATTAGAAGGGAAAGAAAAGACACCCACAAAAATGTACAATCAAATACTTCTGGCACTGTGGGTGGAGAAGCACTTTTAGAAATGAGGACACTTCCAAGAAAGGTCAGTTTCTGGATGGAAGTTCTGGTTATAAAGCTTGACCAACCATACACAGGTAAAAACTTGATTATTCTGAATATATGTTCTATTAGTTTAAATTTTATATTGTTTCAACGACATAATATTCAGACTTTCCAGGCAAACACAGCCTGGGATTGTACTGCCTGTAGGGAGTTGGGATGTAACACAAAGTACACCTCTTATGACCACAGAGAAGGGAAGGCAGGCACTATACCTGCACAGCCAGGTGTTAGAAGGGGGCTCCAGGAGTTAGGCTAGTGCTTCTACATTAGGTTTACTTTTCCTAAATTGATGGGAGTTGTTGCCACACTTACTCTCCTGAGTTCAAGTTGTAGCTGAAAGTTAAAGAAAAGACTGTGAAAGAAATCTTATGTTGCTGGAGAAGACTCTTGAGAATCCCTTGGACTGCAAGGAGATCAAACCAGTCAATTCTAAAGGAAATCAACCTTGAATATTCATTGGAAGGACTGATGCTGAAGCTCAAATACTTTAACCACCTGATGTGAAGAGCCAATACACTGGAATACATCCTGATGGAGATATTCAGGAAATAAAATATCCTGAAGGAGAAGGGGGAAGTACAGAATGAGGTGGTTAAATAGCTATCAGCAACTCAATGAGCATGAATTTGTGCAAACTCTGGGAAATAGTGGAGGACAGGAGGCCTGGCATGCTGCAGTCCATGGAATTGCAGAGTTTGACACAACTTACTGACTGAAAACAACAATGATATAAATATTCATTAATTAAAGAGATAGGGCTTAGAGGCCATCAATAAAAACATGCAACTGTAAAATACCCAAAATACATCTAATAGGAATTTTCAGTGCTAGTTTAGAAAGATGGACTTCAGTGAAGACTTCAAGAGGCTGTACTGTTGGCCATGAGAGAGAGCTGTTCCTTCAAGGCAGAAGCAAGGCTAAATATTTGAAATTGCGAATAGTGTTTGCAATGGAGGAGTTTTTAATTAGCCTACTGCAAGACGCAGGTAAACTATGCTAGCAGAAGTTTCCAAATGTTCCTAAAAAGAAAAAAGAGAAAAAGAAACTCATACATCCATAACTATCTCCCATTCCTCTCAGTTAATTAATTAATTCAACAAATATTTACAATATCAGCTATTTGCTCCCATGTGGTAGGTCATGGATATACCAGTGAAGAAGATCAAATCAACTCTCCTCAGTTGAGCTCATATTCTAGCAAATTATTTTTAAAAACTTTGTGATTTGCCCCTTCTCTTGTCTCAAAACTGCCCATATCTGGGTGAGGTTAGGAAAGTCAGGGATTTAGAGTGAAGTAGGAAATGGCAACCTAGTCTAGTGTTCTTGCCTGGAGAATCCCAGGGATGGGGGAGCCTGGTGGGCTGTCGTCTATGGGGTCACACAGAGTCAGACACAACTAAAGTGACTTAGCAGCAGCAGCAGGAGACAGATTGGACTATAAAGTTGGATTATATATACAGTTGGACTATAAAGAAAGCTGAGAGCCAAAGAACTGATGCTTTTGAACTCGTGTTGGAGAAGACTCTTGAGAGTCCCTTGGACTGCAAGGAGATCCAACCAGTCTATCCTAAAGGAAATCAGTCCTGAATATACATTGGAAGGACTGATGCTGAAGCTAACACTCCAATACTTTGGCCACCTGATGTGAAGAACTGACTCTTGGAAAAGACATAATATGGAATGTATGGGAAATTCTGGGAAAAACTGAAGATGGGAGGAGAAGGGGACCACAGAGGATGACATGGTTGGATGGCATCATCGATTCAATGGACACAAGTCTGAGTAAACTCCGGGAGTTGGTGATGGACAGGGAGGCCTGGCATGCTGCAGTCCATGGGGTCACAAAGAGTCAGACACAACCGAGTGACTGCACTGAACTGAGGAGACAGATGGACCTCTGCGCAGAGCAGCTGGAATTTGTTAAGTGGAGTATATTGGAGTTTTGTTTCCCCTAGACACTTCAAGGACAAAGTTAGTGGCAGGAGCTGAGCTCTGCTGGAATAAAGAGATAAGATGACATATTTATCACTCAGGAAGTCAGGGAAATCTCGTTGACTGCACATGTACAGAAAGACTTCTCAGGAATCAAAAAAATAGAGAGTGTCATCCCATAAGTGTTGTTAAACCTCCCACAAGCCTCTACACTGGAATTCATCTTGGCAAAAAGATGCACACACATATTGGGAAGGGTCCTAGAGCAAGTCAAGTATGGAAAATAAATGAGCTAATTGGCTAAAAGTAAAAAAGATCCAGAAGAACTGCCCTATATAAATGATTTAACCACCTCTTTATTGCACTTCTCCTCATCAGGGAGGATGACACAACCTTTCTCTATGCATATGCATTTCTGCCTTGCTTCTGTCTTAATAAATAAGCTACTTATCTGTATGCTTTCCCACATATTATGCTGTATCTCTGATAATAAAGCTTGCACCTGTTTTTGAGAAATTTGTTTTTCAAACTGGGGCAAGAGTCAGGCAATTTTGCTTCTCGCCTCTAGTCCCTGGTGGGCTGGTGGCTTGGATTCCTGAATGTCATCCAGGCTACCCAGGTGCAATTCCTGGGAAGGGAACTAAGATCTTGTTTCAGGACCACTCATTGCTATGACTCAGAGAACAAAAGGACAAATTACCTTTTCTTTCTTAGTGGTGACACCAAGCATCCCATTAAGGAAGTTAGGAATCATGGTTCTAAGCAGGGACATTTGCCCAATATAAAAGATGTTTCTGAACATTAGTTTCCATTTTTTTTCCATTTTATGGTCTTTACTCCATTTATGGAATTTTATGACTTTTTCAAGACACCCAAACTACAGAAATATTTTCCGTACATTACAATACTCAAGACAGCCCTCATATTGAATTTTCAGAGTTGGTGGGTACTTAGCATGGATCCAGTTTAACCTTCAAATAATCTCTTTTCAATAAAAATAAAAGTTATTAGCTACATATAAGTCTATTTGTATCTGATGTCTTCATAATGTAAAAATCAGCAGTCATTAAAGGTCTGGTTCTTACAGAGACACTAGAGTCGCGTGACTTGAGAAGTTGTTTTTCTCAGACAATAGCTCTCCCTGTTTGTTCTTTTATCTTAGCTTTGTAAGTGCCCAGGCGCCTGTAGCATCCTGCTTTCTTTGAGAAGCACACTGAGAAGGTGGAGCAGCCCCAGAGAGACAGGAGAATTCTCTTCCCAGGAGAAGCAGCTTCACAGGCATGGTTCAGAAAACTTGGTATGTGCTGAGAGAGTCAGATCTTAGAAACTGGTCACCAGCCCAGGCAACCCACTGCATTTTTTAATATATAAAGCTGCAGTCATTTAAAATACAACTGCTTGTTGATTTAAGATGGTCATAAAATCGTCTTTCAACAAAGTGAAAATGTGGATAAGAGTAGTGTTTTACAAAGAGTTCTGATATTGTTCAAACTGATTGGAATACCTGAGTGAGTTGGTTCACAGATGAGCCAGGCAGCAAAATGGGAGCCTGTGGGATCAGGCTTCAGAGTCCTGCACCCACTGAGTTTGTTTTTGTTGTTCAGTTGCTCAGTCTTGCCCGACTCTTTGCAACCCCAGGGACTGCAGTATGCCAGATTTTCCTGTCTTTCACCATCTTCCGGAGATTGATCAAACTCATGTCCATTGAGTCGGTGATGCCGCCAACCATCTCATACTCTGTCATCCCCTTCTCCTCCTGCCTTCAATCTTTCCCAGCATCAGGGTCTTTTCCAATGAGTCAGTTCTTCCCATCAGATGGCCAAAATACTGGAGTTTCAGCTTCAGCATCAGTCCTTCCAATGAATGTTCAGGACTGATTTCCTTTAGGATGGACCGGTTTGATCTCCTTGCTGTCCAAGGGAATCTCAAGAGTCTTTTCTGGAATGACAGTTTGAAGGCATCACTTCTTCAGCACTCAGCCTTTTTTATTGTTCAGCTCTCACATCTGTACATGACCACTGGAAAAACCAGTATTTGACTATATGGACCTTTGTAGGCAAAATAATGTCTCTGCTTTTTGTTACCTAGTTTTGTCATTGCTTTTCTTCCAAGGAACAAGCGTCTTTTAATTTCATGGCTGAGTCAGCAAAAAGCCATTATTTTGGAGCCCAAAAAATAAAGTCTGTCACTGTTTCCATTGTTTCCCCATCTATTTTCCATGAAGCATTTGGACTAGATGCCATGACCTTCGTTTTTTGAATGTTGAGTTTTAAGCCAGCTTTTTCACTCTCCTCTTTCACCTTCATCAAGACGTTCAATTCCTCTTCATTTTTGCCATTAAGGTTGTGTTATCTATATATCTGAGGTTATTGCTATTTCAACTAGCAATCTTAATTCCAGCTTGTGCTTCATCCAGTCCAGCATTTCACATGATGTACTCTGCATAGAAGTTAAATAACCAGGGTGACAATATACAGACTTGACGGACTCTTTTCCCAATTTGGAACCAGTCCATTGTTTCATGTACTGTTCTAACTGTTGCTTCTTGACTTGTATACAGGTTTCTCAGGAGGCAGGTGAGGCAGTCTGGTATTCCCATCTCTTTAAGAATTTTCCAAAGTTGGTTGTGATCCACACAGTTAAAGGCTTTGGCATAGTCAATAAAATAGAAGTAGATGTTTTTCTGGAACTCTCTTGCTTTTTCTGTGATCCAACAGATGTTGGCAATTTGATCTCTGGTTCCTCTGCCTTTTCTAAATCCAGCAGGAACATCAGGGAGTTCATGGTTCACATACTGCTGAAGCCTCACTCAGAGAATTTTGAGCAGTACTTTGCTAGCATGTGAGATGAGTGCACTTGTGCAGTAGTTTGAACATTCTTTGGCATTGTCCTTCTTTGGGATTGGAATGAAAGCTTACATTTTCCAGTCCCGTGACCACTGCTAAGTTTCCCAAATTTGCTGCCATATGGAGTGCAGCCCTTTAACTGAGTTTGCAGAGTCACAAAGAAGAAGCTGACTCTTGGGGTCACCACGCCTCCTTTCAACACACACACACACACACACACACACACACAGCTTGTACTCAAGGGTGGTAGGAAAGCACCAGAGTTTCACACTCTCAAGGGCTATGGGATCTGCCCAGTGACCTTTATACTGTAAGTTCTCAGAGGGAGAACAGGATCCCGAAAAAGACTGAGCACAAAATTCTTACCAATTTTGCAGGAAAGGGGGTCAGATCTCATTAAAATTTATTTAGAGAAATCAGAGAAATGTGATGTGTCCTATTTCTGAGCATTGTAATAGTTGTCAAGTCATAGCTAATATGAGTCAATTATGATAAAATTTTAGAATTTATGACAGAAATATCTAAGTAGGGAATGCTTTGACTAAAGACTTTTTAATGTTATTTTACATGATATAAAATTAAACAGATTATTCATAATTTTCCTTTAAAATTAACATTACAGAAATCTAGATTTATTTTAAAATTATTGAAATAATGACCAGTTTTCTACTTATTATCCATGTTTGGTGCTTAGTCTCATAGTCATGTCCAGCTCTTTGCAACCCCATGGACTATAACCTGCGAGGCCCTTCTGTCCATGGAATTCTCCAGGAAAGAGTACTGGACTGGGTAGCCCATTCCCTTCTCCAGGTAATCTTCCTGACCAGGATAAAATGCAGATTTATTATCCATATTCAAATACTAATATTTCACTTAAAAACAGACTTATATCAAATGTCTAATCAAAGTATTAAGTAGAAATTATGGTTACCACATTTCTTTTGAATATTAATGATGGTGTTTACATTTAAATAACCCAATGTGACATGCTATTTTACAAAGAGAGGAGACATCAAGGTGGGAGAGAATAAAAAAGTAAAAGGAAATAAGAAACAGCAAAACTGAAAAAGAAAAAATACAAATTAGCTATAAAATGATATGTTTAGGTAATTTTTTTATCTGTATTTTTTTCTTTTCTTTTTAAAAATTATTATTATTATTTACTTTACAATATTGTATTGGATTTGCCATACATCAACATGCATCTACCACAGGTGTACACGTGTTCTCCATCCTGAACCCCCCTCCCACCTCCCTCCCCATTACTTTCAGTTCCTCAAAGCACAGTCTTGAAGCATATTTGTACGTTTACCCAAATGAAATTAAGTAGAAGATGTTAGTGACTTGTAGCATCTAGTATAGCTTTTGTGTTTTCAAACCCTCCTCTTTGCCAATCCCTCCCTAGTGTGTGTGTGTGTGTGTGTGTGTGTGTGTAATGGCAGAACATGCATCCAAGTCAATACCCATTTCTCTTCACCTAGGGTACCTTCTTGCCTAAACCCAGGGATAAGAATAACTGACTGTCACTTGCAGGTTTAGTTGCTTCCCCAGATCTAAGTCCAATTCCAAATTCAGACAAAAGGAGAATCCGTTTTTCAGCCTTCTGAGACTCACAGTCAAACTGCTCTGTTATTAGTCATGTGAAGATTTTTCAGACAATTAAAGTGAGTTTAACTTTCTGCATCTTCTCTGCAGCCCTGGTTTGGAGACCTCCTCCCTGGTGGCTCAGAGGATAAAGCATCTGCCTGCAAGGTAGGAGACCCGGGTTTGATCCCTGGGTTGGGAAAATCCCCTGCAGAAGGAAATGGCAACCCAACAACACACTCCAGTATTCTTGCCTGGAGAATCCCATGGACGGAGGAGCCTGGCGGGCTACAGTCCACGGGGTCACAAAGAGTAGGACACGACTCAGCGACTTCACTTTCACTTTCTTAGCATAGTGTCATGTTCATGAGGCCAGCCCTGACAGGATTCTTGATTTAAGCTGCTGCACTCACCTTTTTCCCTAAAAATGACAATCTTATCATCCAGTGGTTAAAACTAAGAACTTTTGTGTAATTCTTGAAGTGTTTATTTTCTTTATACTTAAAGTGTATGCTTGTTTATACTTTTCTTTATGCTTAAAGTGCATACTTTATTTATACACCTAGTTTGCTTAGGACAGTCTCAGTTTATGTTTGTGTTCTTAGAAGAAATATTAAGATCCTTATTTATTTTCAAGGTCTTCTGGCTTTACCCAATTTCAATTTCATGGAATAGTCCTATACAACACATCAAAAATCCTACTGGCATTACTTTTAAAATATATTTAAAATATCATAATATCTAGTATTCATTCATTTATCTCCATTTCCAACACACTATCATTGTCCACATTCTTCTTTCTTACTTGGATTATGGCAACAACCTTTAAACTGGTCTTCCTATTTTTATAATTGCTCCAATTATATTCTACTCTCAGCCCAGGGCTTCCCTGAAGGTTGAGCTGGTAAAGAATCTGCCTGCAATGAGGGAGACCTGGGTTTGACCTCTGGGTTGGAAAGATCCCCTGGAGAAGGGAATGGCTATCCACTCCAGTATTCTGGCCTGGAGAATTCCATGGACTGTATATCCATGGGGTCACAAAGAGTCAGACACGACTGAGCGACTTTCCCTTTCACTCAGCACAAGAGAAAGCTTGTGTCACACCCTCATTACAACTTTCCAATAACTTTCCATCTAAGAATAAATCATATCATCTTTCCATGCCTTACAGGGCCTGACATGATCCTACCTTTGCTTACCTTCCATATTATGTGTGAACCCTCTTTTTACTCAATTTTTTTCCAAGTGCTGGACTTGATGCAGTGTTGTAGACATGTTGAACTCAACTCCCATATTTATGATTTTAACTGTTTTCCCCTAACTCTCTTCCCCTGGTCATTGCATGAGTACAGCCCTGACTTCATTCAGAGGTCTTTCGCCACCCAGAAGTCAGCTCATTTTAGACACTTTCCTAGCTACATTTTTTTTATTTTAAGAAGCCGCCTTTACTTAGGGCAGGAAACAGAAATAACAATAGGTATTTCAAACAGAAAGAAATTTATTTTAAAAATTAGGAGCTTACAAAGTTAATAGATGGAAAAGAAATCAAGGTTTCAGCACAGCACCACTGACTTTGGGTCACACCCCCATAGAGGTCAGGAAATAGCTGATGCACTGTAACTTCATGTTACTGTACACCCGCCCTGAAGCAAGTATTAGACAGTGGACTCTGGTACCTAGGACATGCTCACATCTACTTGCCTGGTAGTTGGTTCTGCAAGGTTCTCATTCATTGAGTGTTCCACATCTGTTTTAAGAACATCTTCCTGGTAGAACCCAAACCACTCCTAGTGTTTAGGAGCTGTGAAAAGGCAGTCTGGAGATAGATCTTCTCTGAATCCTGGTAAAGTTATAAGGGAGGTACCAGGCCTGGAGGAAAGCCAATAGACAGCAGGTAGCACACACTCCCGTGGGTTTTGTCACACTCTCTTCTTGATTTTGCTTTATGTTTTTCCAAAGCACTTACCACTACCAAAAATATTTAATTGTCTGCTTGTTGTTTTCTGTCTTTCCTAACAGAACCTAAACTCCAAGACAGGGATGAGAAAGTTGCCTGTTGGCTCAGAGTACAGTACCTGAGATTCATGAGCAGAATGTGAGCAGTCATAAAGGAATCAATCAATTTATATCTTTCTTGGACAGATAATCATAGTTAAAATGCTGTGAAAATAAAAAGGATGTTACATTTCCTGTAGAAAGTCTTATTTGAGGAGGATTCCATTGGATAGGAAAAAGGGAGTCCATTAAAAGTCACATGAGTCAATTGGGGAGAAATTAAGTTTTAGGTTAACAATATTTTGTGGGGAATGAGAACAATCAATAGATTGTACTTTTGCATTTATAACTAGAAATTATGTTTACTTCTTCAGAAGGGAAAACCGAATGAGTATCTGATACTTGGAAGCAGCAGTAACTTTCCATTCTTTTTTCTGCCTCTCACTGCTCTCCATGGGAGACTGATCTGATTGATATGATTGAAATCTCTGTGTGTGCTGGCTTAGCCTGATCCCCTCACTCCCCAGACTTGACTGCTGGCAGCCCAGATGCTAAAAGCCAACCGGGCCAGTCTCTGCCCCTGCAGGGGCAGCCTGCTATTATCAAGATGTTCTATCACCAAAGAGTTAAGCAGATTTTCTTTATACTTATTGTCTCCTGTGTCCACTACAGTAATTTTCAACCTTTAGATACATATTGAAATCACCTAAGAGCTTTCAATATTCTGATACTGGGTCACTTCCAGAGATGCTGATTTAATTGTTTTATGGTGCAAACTTGAGCACTGGGATGTTTAAAAGCCCCCAAGTGATCCTAATAATAAGCCAAGGCTACATGTAATTACTTTGTGGCAAGGAATGTTAATCAATGTCTTCAAAACCCAACACAATACAAATGAAATTTGTATAAGTTTGTTGCTTATCTTATGGACTGAATTGTGTCCCTCAAAAATATTGAAATCCTAATTCCTGGTACCTGTGAATGCTACCTTAAGTAGAGTCTTTAAGATGTAACCAAGTTAAGAAGGGGCCTTTGGGTGGGTAATACAACCTGAGGGATGTCTGTAAGAAGAAGGACACAGAGAAGAGTGTCCTGTGTGAGGATGAAGCAGATACGGGCTCACATTGCCATAGGCTCAGGAATGCCTGGAGCTAGGAGAAGATGAAAGAAGTCAGGAAGAATCCTCCACAAGAGCTTTCTGGGTGGACTTCTAGCTCCAGAACTGAAAAGATACATTTCTCTTGTTTTAAGCTACGTAGCTTGTAGTACACTGTTATGGCAGCCCTGAGAAACTAATCCATGTTACTTGAAAGATCTCTCCAAAGACATACAGATGGCTAACAAACACATGAAAAGATGCTCAACATCACTCATTATCAGAGAAATGCAAATCAAGACCACTATGAGGTACCATTTCATACCAGTCAGAATGGCTGCGGTCCAAAAGTCTACAAATAATAAATGTTGGAGAGGGTGTGGAGGAAAGGGAACCCTCTTACACTGTTGGTGGGAATGCAAACTAGTACAGCCACTATGGAGAACAGTGTGGAGATTCCTTAAAAAACTGGAAATAGAACTGCCTTATGATCCAGCAATCCCACTGCTGGGCATACACACTGAGGAAATCAGAAGGGAAAGAGACACGTGTACCCCCATGT
>NW_011494957.1:2724979-2732901 GCF_000754665.1 Bison bison bison | reverse complement strand
CATATACACAATGGAGTATTACTCAGCCATTAAAAAGAATACATTTGAATCAGTTCTAATGAGGTGGATGAAACTGGAGCCTATTATACAGAGTGAAGTAAGCCAGAAGGAAAAACACCAATACAGTATACTAACATATATATATGGAATTTAGAAAGATGGTAACAATAACCCTGTGTACGAGATAGCAAAAGTGACGCTGATATATGGAACAGTCTTATGGACTCTCTGGGAGAGGGTGAGGGTGGGAAGATTTGGGAGAATGGCATTGAAACATGTAAAATATCATGTATGAAACGAGATGCCAGTCCAGGTTCAATGCACGATACTGGATGCTTGGGGCTAGTGCACTGGGATGACCCAGAGGGATGGTATGGGGAGGGAGGAGGGAGGAGGGTTCAGGATGGGGAGCACATGTATACCTGTGATGGATTCATTTTGATATTTGGCAAAACTAATACAATTATGTAAAGTTTAAAAATAAAATAAAATTAAAAAAAATTAAATTAAATTAAAAAAGAAAAAAAAAAGAAAGATCTTCTTCGAAATGCATTTCAAAGACTAGAAAATGCTAAGACATCTTAGAATTTAAAGTACAGCCTTAAAACAGGCTTTGGGATGCTGCTAAGCTCCTTATTAAAAAGCAAGACATCACTTTGCTGACAAAAGTTTATATAGTCAAAGCTACGGTTTTTCCAGGAGTTATGTGCAGGTGTGAAAATTGGACCATAAAGAAAGCTGAACTCCAAAGAGTTGATGCTTTTGAACTGTGGTGTTGGAGAAGACTTTTGAGAGTCCCTTGGACTGCAAGGAGATCCAACCAGTCAATCCTAAATGAAATCAGTCCTGAATATGCATTGGAAGAACTGATGCTAAAGTTGAAGCTCTGATACTTTGGCCACCGGATGTGAAAAGCCAACTCATTGGAACAGACTCTGATGCTGGGAAAAATTGAAGGCAAAAGGAGAAAGGGATGACAGAGGATGAGATGGCTAGATAGCATTACCAACTCAATGGACATGAATTTAAGCAATCTCTAGGAGATAGTGGAGGACAGAAGAGCCTGAGGTGCTGCAGTCCATGGGATTGCAAAATGTTGGACACAGCTGAAAAACAGCAAGCTCATCATTAGCCAGAGCCCTCTTGTTATGTAGATTCTGCTATAGTCATTCTTCAGAGATCACAGTTACAGAATCCCCTGGACACTCATTTAAGTAGCAGTCATTCTGAATCCCTCACTAGAAGGGACTCTTAAAAATGTTCTCAATTAGATGGCAGAGCAGTAAGACAGGGAGATCAACTGCCTCCCCACAAATATATCAAAAATTCACTGGAATATGGAACAATTCCTACTTAACACAACTTCTGAACAATAGCAGAAGACCCCAAACTTCCACAAACTTTCACAAGACAATCTCCTTAGAATGAGGTAGGACAAAAGATAAAGACACAAAAAGAGACAAGTATTTCAGGAAGGGGACTCATGCCTCTAGTAGGGGAGGGAGTCTTGAAGGAGGCGAAGTTTCCATGCACTAGGAAACCACCTCACAGGAGGGGCCAAAGGGGAGCTATGGGAGCCTCAGAGTGCATCTTCCTCTGAGTGGGAGCTCAGAGGGCAAAACACAGAGAAAGTTCACCACAAAAATCACTGCCACTAACCAACAACACTTCTCACAAGCCTCAGCCCAGACTGGAGGGTGGGGACAGGTTGCTGAGTGAAATGGCTAGCAAGCCTCTGCCTGTATCAGAGGGTGGAGGTGGCAAGAGGCTCCAACAAAGATCCCTGGGAGAGGCTGTGGGCTGCTGGCCATGAGGATATGCTGAGCATGCTACTTTGACCCAGCTGCAGAATTAGGTGTGACTGCCGCTGCCAAACCCAGGGAAGGTGCCTGAGGCGGTGGACAAAACCCTGCTGATGCAGTCCTGATGCCAGAGGTGGAGCTACCACCAGGCTGTGAGCAGGCACAGGTTACTGCCCACACCTTGCTGGGGGCTTAAACAGCATGGCTCCTCACAGGGAGCCATGAATTGGGGAATCTTCCTCTGGGAGAGCTCACAACCACCTCAAACTGTACCAACATCCAACAGGTCTCTACTGTCCCAGGCACTCCCTGGTGCATCCCAACTGTGGCTGCCCATTTTGAACCTCCAGGCCAAACCTCCATAGTTGGTAAACTATGGCACAGCAGCCAATTCAGTCCAATACCTGTTTTTGTAAATATTAAAATTTTATTGGGACCCAGCCATGCCCATTCATATGGTTATTGTTTTTGACGGCTGCAATGTCAGAGATGGGTAGTTGTAATAGATACCAAATCTGAAAAGCCTAAAATATTTACTATCTGATCCTTTATGGAAAAGATTTGATGAACCTTGCTATAGGTTGACCTACTCTTTTGGGGACTTCCCTAGTGGTACAGTGGTTAAGAGTCCACCTTCCAAAGTAGGAGACACAGCTTTGATTCCTGGTTGGGGAAATAAAGATCCCACATGCTGTGGGGCAACTAAGCCTGCTTGCCACAACTATTGAGCAAGGGCACTCTGGAACCCCCGTGCAACAACTAGAGAGAAACTCACGTTCTGCAACTACAGAAGTCTGTATACTGCAACTAACACCCAACACAGCCATTAAAAAAAAAAAAAAAAACCATACAGAAGTGAAAAAACCCCTCCATTCTCTCAATGAGAGGGCTAGTTATAAAACCCAATTTATGCAAAGATACTGAAGATTGCTACTGGCTTTTATGTGTCTCTCTCAGATGGCATTTACTTACTAATAGAAGACTTCTGAAGAGAAATGTTGTGGAACAAATAAATCAATATCTCATTTTGTAATTTCAGAGTCCACAGCAAATGAGGAAAGATCTTTCTAGTACCCTTCTAATTATATTACTTACTCCACTTCTGCTGTTATTTACCATGCTTATTTACCATGCATGTACTTTGTTTGCTTTGTTTGATATTTTGCTCTTTGGCTGTTGAACCCTTTAATGTGTTATTATCTTTTCTATCAGCTCATGGATTTACATCTGGTTGTCAGAGGTCCGTAAGCAGCAGCAGTCACACACATGATGGCCAATGTCCTGGCCTTTACCTCTATAACCAGCGATACAGAAGCTCCTGGACTGCCATTCTATCCATTTTCAAATAAAGAGCTCATGGAATGGTTTATTTACAATTAAAACACACATATATGGGATTGGAGAATTGAAATTAAAAGACGCTTACTCCTTGGAAGGAAAGTTATGACCAACCTAGATAGCATATTCAAAAGCAGAGACATTACTTTGCCAACAAAGGTTTGTCTAGTCAAGGCTATGGTTTTTCCTGTGGTCATGTATGGATGTGAGAGTTGGACTGTGAAGCAGACTGAGCACCAAAGAACTGATGCTTTTGAACTGTGGTGTTGGAGAAGACTGTTGAGAGTCCCTTGCAAGGACTGCAAGGAGATCCAGCCAGTCCATTCTGAAGGAGATCAGCCCTGGGATTTCTTTGGAAGGAATGATGCTAAAGCTGAAACTCCAGTAGTTTGGCCACCTCATGCAAAGAGTTGACTCATTGGAAAAGTCTCTAATGCTGGGAGGGATTGGAGGCAAGAAGAGAAGGGGATGACAGAGCATGAGATGGCTGGATGGCATCGCAGACTCAGTGGACGTGAGTCTGAGTGAACTCTGGGAGTTGGTGATGGACAGGGAGACCTGGCATGCTGTGATTCATGGGGTTGCAAAGAGTCGGACATGACTGAGTGACTGATCTGATCTGATCTGATTTGGCAGAAAGGAGAAGAAAAAGCTCTTGTAGAAATGACAGTTGGCCTGTTATTATAAATATTTATATAGGATTTTGAGGTTTGCAGAGCACTTTCCAATGCTAATTTAATCTTTTCTACATCTTTGTGAATGTATTTGTATTTCCACTTCATAAGTGAGATAACAGGCCCACATTAAACAACTCCTCAGTGAGAGAGGTAAAACAAATCTATGTTTTTAGGTACATAATTTCACACTTTTCTAAGTGTCTGTATTGTTGTTTTTATGGGAAAAGATGTAGACCAGAGAGATGAAGTGAAGTTAAAGGACTCTGCAGGGACAAGGTTGGGGCAGGGAAAAGCAGTTTTCTTTCCTGCAAAAAAAGGTAATTTTCTTCACTGCGAGGAAGAGAAAATTAAAGGAATTTTTCAGAATTTTGTCCTTCATGTATCTGTTCATTCATTTAAAAATGCTTATTCAGTCAGTTAAGTCGCTCAGTCATGTCCAACTCTTTGTGACCCCATGAATTGCAGCACACCAGGCCTCCCTGTCCATCACCAACTCCCAGAGTTCAGTCAGACTCACGTCCATCGAGTCTGCGATGCCATCCAGCCATCTCATCCTCTGTCGTCCCCTTCTCATCCTGCCCCCAATCCCTCCCAGCATCAGAGTCTTTTCCAATGAGTCAACTCTTCGCATGAGGTGGCCGAAGTATTGGAGTTTCAGCTTTAGCATCCTTCCTTCCAAAGAAATCCCAGGGCTGATCTCCTTCAGAATGGACTGGTTGGATCTCCTTGTAGTCCAAGGGACTCTCAAGAGTCTTCTCCAACACCACAGTTCAAAAGCATCAATTCTTCAGTGCTCAGCTTTCTTCACAGTCCAACTCTTACATCCATACATGACCACAGGAAAAACCATAGCCTTGACTAGATGTATCTTTGTTGGCAAAGTAATGTCTCTGCTTTTGAATATGCTATCTAGGTTGGTCATAAGTTTTCTTCCAAGGAGTAACCGTTTTTTAATTTCATGGCTGCAGTCACCATCTGCAGTGATTTTGGAGACCCCCAAAATAAAGTCTGACACTGTTTCCACTGTTTCCCCATCTATTTCCCATGAAGTGATGGCAGCAGATGCCATGATCTTCGTTTTGTGAATGTTGAGCTTGAAGCCAACTTTTTAACTCTCCACTTTCACTTTCATGAAGAGGCTTTTTAGTTCCTCTTCACTTTCTGCCTTAAGGGTGGTGTCATCTGCATATCTGAGGTTATTGATATTTTGCCTGGCAATCTTGATTCCAGCTTGTGCTTCTTCCAGCCCAGCGTTTCTCATGATGTACTCTGCATATAAGTTAAATAAGCAGAGTGACAATATACAACCTTGATGTACTCTTTCCTACTTGAACCAGTCTGTTGTTCCATGTCCAGGTCTAACTGTTGCTTCCTGACCTGCATACAGGTTTCTCAAGAGGCAGGTCAGGTGGTCTGGTATTCTCATCTCTTTCAGAATTTTCCACAGTTTATTGTGATCCACACAGTCAAAGGCTTTGGCATAGTTAATAAAGCAGAAATAGTTTTTTTTCTGGAACTCTCTTGCTTTTTTGATGATCCAGCGGATGTTGGCAATTTGATCTCTGTTTCCTATGCCTTTTCTAAAACCAGCTTGAACACTGGAAGTTCATGGTTCATGTATTGCTGAAGCCTGGCTTGGAGAATTTTGAGCATTACTTTACTAGCATGTGAGATGAGTGCAATTGTGTGGTAGTTTGAGTATTTTTTGGCATTGCCTTTCTTTGGGATTGGAATGAAAACTGACCTTTTCCAGTCCTGTGGCCACTGCTGAGTTTTCCAAATTTGCTGACGTATTGAGTGCAGCACTTCACAGCATCATCTTTCAGGATTTGAAATAGCTCAACTGGAATTCCATTACCTCCACTAGCTTTGTTCGTAGTGATGCTTTCTAAGGCCCACTTGACTTCACATTCCAGGATGTGTGGCTCTAGCTCAGTGATCACACCATTGTGATTATCTTGGTCATGAAGATCTTTTTTGTACAGTTCTTCTGGGTATTCTTGCCCCCTCTTCTTAATATGTTCTGCCTCTGTTAAGTCCCTACCATTTCTGTCCTTTATCGTAGTCTGTAATGTGTCAGGTATTGTTCCAGGGTCTGGAGACACAGAAATGAGCAAAAGATCCTTGTTTTCATGGACTGTGTATTTTGGAGAAAAAAAAAGATAAACAATATACATATCACTTTAATCAGTGATAAGTATCCAAGAAGAAAAAGCAAGCAAACAAACAGAGAAGGGACTTATAAAGTGTCAGGATATCAGGTTGAAATTTTAGAAAGAGTGGTTATAAAGGCCTCACTAGGAAAGCAACTGTGAAATTTACCCAACATTCTGATTATGTTATTTTGACTAACCTGTCTAACATTACAGCCCATTTTTCCGTTTTCTCCTGAGAGGTATTTAGTATCCATACTAGTTCTACTAAAAGTAAATTAACTGATTTATTGTTGAATGTTTTGAACTAGTTATGCTTACTAATTAATTAACCCAATGGTTTTCCAAAGCATTGTAATGGCAAGTGACAAATTGTTAATGCTTGATATATCACATCACAATAGTTTAGCAGTGTCCCAGGTGGACAAAATGTTTCTTATGACAATTTAGTTACAGAGCCTTCATGTGAAAAACTGTAGCTCCCAGCTCAGTAGAACACTAACTTGGGTGAAATGAATGACTGCATTGATTTGTACAAGACTTCAATGCTAAAAATACAGAATGCTAGAAATGTAAAAGTTGAGTTTACTGGCTTCTGCTGTCTTAGAAAATGAGACGGGAGACAACACTCCATTTCTCTTTCCACAGGCAGTGGACACCTATATTTATCTTCTGAGATACTCAGACAGCCAACAGCCAAGATCATACCTGTTGTCCTCTTATGGGGCTTTGGAAGTGATTTACAAAAAGAGGCAACCATTATTGGAATTTAAGGAGGCTCACTAAATAAATAAATTCCCTTTCCTGGCACATGAATTTGGAAGTAAATAACATGAGAGTCAAAAATATCAGTTTCTAACTCAAACAGGGGCTCTGTGTCAACCTAGAGGGGTGGGATGGCAGGGGGAGCGGATATGGGAAGGAAGTTCAAAAGGGAAGGGATACATGTATACCTATGGTTGATTCATGTTGAGGTTTGACAGAAAACAGCAAAATTCTGTAAAGCAATTATCCTTCAATTAAAAAATAAATACATTAAAAAAATCAGTTTCATGTGTGAGGAAACTGTGTGGAAAATATAGCCTAGATTTGCAGACAAGTGGTTTTGTTAATTTTGCTCCTTATCATTAAATTTATCCCCTTAAACTATAAGACTATACCTTGTTGAGTTTATTTGCTAAGAACAAAGGAAAACAACCTCTCTGTAGCTAATTAGACCCTTCAATAAGGGTTAGTTTCACTGATAACTTCCTAAAGAATCTAGAGACTACAGTGTAAATAATATCTCCATGGGGCTGTGAAAACAGAAGTCCTATCCTGAGTATAGTGGTTTCCTTACTGTCCTCCCAGAGGTGAGGAGCATCAGGTAAAAGAGATTGGAGTGTTCCTTTAATGGAGTTTCTTCCTTAAGGAAACATCAACACCCAGAGGATTACCATTCCTAAAGATTTCATTTGACCCAGCATTATTTTCTCACATTAACATTAGAGAAGAGATAGAAAAAGACTTACCACTCACTTCTGAAGTTAATTTGACCTTAGTTTTAACATCACTTACTCAGTTTAGAAAGAATGAAAACTTGCAAAGATGATACCAAAAAATTCAGACTGTGTGCTGGTGCTGAATCAAATTTTGAAGACAGAGTTTTGGGTGAAGTAAAAAAATAGCTTTATTGCTTTTCCAAGCAAAGGGGGAAGGGGCCATCAGGCTCATGTTCCTGAAAAAACTGTCTCAACCCAGGGGAGTTTGGTGAGAAGTAGTATAGCCGTCCACTCCACTGTTCTTACCTGGAGAATCCCATGGACGGAGAAGCCTGGTAGGCTGCAGTCCATGGGGTTGCACAGAGTCGGACACGACTGAAGCAACTTAGCAGCAGCAGTAGAGCAAGAGTTCCCTGTGATAAACAGTGAATTCTCCTTAGTTATGTATTTTTACATAGTATCAATAATGTA
>NW_011494957.1:2722627-2724879 GCF_000754665.1 Bison bison bison | reverse complement strand
CAATTCTTTCCACCCTTCTCTTTCACTTTGATATCCATAAGTTTGTTCTCTGTGTCTGTGTCTCTATTTCTGCTTTGTAAATAAAATTGGCTATACTCATTTTTTCAAATTTCACATACATGCATTAATATACTATATTTGTTTTCCTCTTTTTGACTCACTTCACTCTATATGACAGTCTCTAGATCCATCTACATCTCTACAAATGACCCAATTTCATTACCCTTTATGAATGAGCAATATTCCATTTTATATATGTACCACATTTTTATTTATTCTTATGTTAATGGACATTTAGGTTCTTTCCATATCCTGGCTATTGTAAACAGTGGTCCAGGGAACACTGGGGTGCAGTGGTCAGAATTAGCATCATCACAAAATGTGCAGACAATAAATGCTGGTGGGGAAGGACAGCAATCCTCTTACATTGTTGGTGGGAGTGCAAATCAATACAGCCACTACGGAGAAGTGTCTGGAGGTTCCTGAAAAAATTAAAAATAGAACTATCAGATTACTTACCAATCCCACTCCTGGGCACACACCCAGAGAAAATCTTGGTTCAAAAGGGTTGGTTTTTTTGAATTTGCTAATACAGACTGCAGGAACTCTATAACACCCTGACTTATTTGGGCAGAAATCTTCCACTGACTTTGCACAACACATACCACTCCAGCATTGCTGAGACTGGCCTCAAAATGGGGAAGGTAATTGTGAAAAGGTGGGCTTTTGAGAGAACCAGGGGAAAAACAGGCAGAAGTCCTCTCTCTAAACAAACCCAGCATCTTTCTTGTGTTTTTGTTGTAAATGCACTCCAAAATATGTTTACAATTGAACTTTTCCAGAGCTGTAGTTTAGAATCAAGAGGGTTAATGTCCCTAATTTAATTTTGTGTAAAATGGTAAGAAGTAAGCAACCAACCAATCATGATTCAGATTTTCTCAGTGCTCAACGAGTCAATTTCCTAAAACTTCCTTACATTTTCAGTGACTGTGTGGAGCAGAGTTTGCTTTTCATCTTATATGAAAGGAAAACTTCACTTTCGATTGTCTGTTTGGGTATGTCTTAAGCTGGAGTTCACAGGTGACAGATCTTTTGTTTAGGGAAATCTTTTAATGAACTTTTGGTATATAGAACTTTTGGTTCTTTTGTTTGGGTATGTGTAAAATTTTGTGTAAAATGGTAAGAAGTAAGCAACCAACCAATCATGATTCAGATTTTCTCAGTGCTCAACGAGTCAATTTCCTAAAACTTCCTTACATTTTCAGTGACTGTGTGGAGCAGAGTTTGCTTTTCATCTTATATGAAAGGAAAACTTCACTTTCGATTGTCTGTTTGGGTATGTCTTAAGCTGGAGTTCACAGGTGACAGATCTTTTGTTTAGGGAAATCTTTTAATGAACTTTTAGTATATAGAACTTTTGGTATAATGAACTTTTGGAATAACAATGAAGCTGAGAGAACTAATTTCCTCTCCTTAATTGCTTAATATCAATAAAATAACAGAAATCTGGAGTTTTGAGCTCTTGACTGGGCAACGTGAAGAGGAGAACAAGAGGCCACAATGTGAAGATGACATGATGAGAGAAGGCTCTGGTTAGAGGAAATGAAAACACAAAAATTTCTCTAAAAATAAGCAAATAATCAGGTTAGAATAAGAGCAACTAGTAGGAAGTTTTGTGTGACCATGTTGTACCAATACAATTAATGGCACTGATATCTAGTAATAACTTTAAAATTGCTTTCCTTTAACATTAAGCAGAATAGAAAGGATCTTTTTACTGATAGATATTAGTGAGAGACTTTAGCATACTTATCTCTGAGAGTAAACTATGCAAAAAATAAGTAAGATCATGATGGTGGTGGTTTAGTACCTAAGTCATGCCTAAGTCAGGAAATGTTAAAAGACTGAGAAAAGCTTGTAAGGAACTCCCAGTTTCATGGCTTGATCCAATATTTTTGTGAATTCCTTGTTTTATTTCTCTGTGGTCAACTCTTTCTACTAACTGCTTGGTAACTTCTCAATTTGGCTTCTGAGTCAGCCAATATACAAGCCTTGGATTCTTTGCTATTTTCTGACTTTTGTTAGAATTTAAAATCCTAAATATTTTGTGAAATAAGTAAAATTAACTAGGAATTGTCAATTTAAGCTGGCTTAAAATTCAACATTCAAAAAACTAACATCATGGCATCTGTTCCCATCACTTCATGGCAAATAGATGGGGAAACAATGAAAACAGTGAGAGACTTTATTTT
>NW_011494957.1:2722083-2722527 GCF_000754665.1 Bison bison bison | reverse complement strand
TCAAACCCAGGTCTCCCGCATTGCAGGCGGATTCTTTACCAGCTGAGCCACAAGGGAAGCCCAAGAATACTGGAATGGGTAGCCTGTCCCTTGTCCAGTGGATCTTCCCAACACAGAAATCAAACCGGGGTCTCCTGCATTGCAGGTGGATTTTTTACCAACTGAGCTATGAGGGAAGCCCTCAATGACCAGAAAAGCTGAAAAATTGCTGTTCCATTATCTGTGGGTTGTACAGTGGAATATCAGCACCAATGCCATTACATGGATACCTTGAAGCAATGTTTCAAATAAGGGGCTTGTTTGCTATAGAATGTGTAGCAGTTCCATCATCAATGTGTCTTCATCTACTGTATGAGATACAGTTGACCCTTGAACAAGATGAGTTTGAACTATATGGACCCACTTATATGCAATATTTTTTCAATAAAAGCCTACTAGTGGTAT
>NW_011494957.1:2718907-2721983 GCF_000754665.1 Bison bison bison | reverse complement strand
CCAGTCAATCCTAAAGGAAATCAGTCCTGAATACTCATTGGAAGGACTGATGCTGAAACTGAAGCTCCAATACTTTGGTCACCTGATGCTAAGAGCCAATTCATTAGAAATGACCCTAATGCTGGGAAAGATTGAAGGCAGGAGAAGGAGGTGACAGAGGATGAGATGGTTGGATGGCATCACTGACTCAATGGATATGAGTTTGAGAAAACTCTGGGAGATAATGAAGGACATGGATGCAGTCCATGGGGTCACAAAGAACTGGACACGACTGAGCAATTGAATAACAAAACTAGAAATCATAGTGAAAGTGAAGTCGCTCAGTCGTGTCTGACTCTTTTCAACCCCATGGACTGTAGCCTACCAGGCTCCTCCCTCCATGGGATTCTCCAGGCAAGAGTACTGGAGTGGGTTGCCATTTCCTTCTCCAGGGGATCTTCCCAACCCAGGGATCGAACCCGGGTCTCCTGAATTCCAGGCAGATGCTTTAACCTCTGAGCCACCAGGAAAGCCCCAGAAATCATAGGTAATACATTAAATTAAAGCAATTAAAATTGCTTTCTTTTATGTACTCTGTTAGTGTTCCATCATTCTGCCAAAGTCTTGAGTCAAAGTTGGTGATACCAAAGGATGCAAATGGAGATTTAAGAGAAGGAATGAGAATGAAGGATTAGAGCACCCATAAAGCAATAGAACAGAGAGAGAAGAAAGATGCTACAGGAGGTGAGTGGCAGGCAGGGGTCCAACCATGCAGGAATCACTGGAATTTACATCTGGGCATAAAGTTGACACAGCACCTCCTTCAAGAACTTCAGAAATACTTGAGGCAGTGGTGCAGTTCTTAGAGTACTTGAAATGAAGAAGTATTAAGCTACTTTATTCTGAAAAACAGAAGGAACCCAGGAAGCGGGAAAACTTGAGACTACTTGGGAATCACTTGTCCTTCTGTCTGCAGCACATGGAATCTCTCAGACTCCAGTGCTCCAGTCTCATTTTAGATGTAGTGTTATTTGTTAAGCCTAAGTGAGCAAACACAATGCAAATTATTGTCGGAGAATATACTTAAGTAAATACAATATATTCAAAATGACATATTCACTTTGGGTAATGATTTTGCTCTTTGAAGTAACGTATATATTATCTTGTATCCAATGAATCATCCAACATTATTGTTAGTAGCTCACAGTTTTGGATTTGAATATCTTAGCTTGAAATAATTGCTTGCTCTTCCTGTATGTGTGTGTGTGCAGGTGGGTGTCATGCACATGTACCTGTGTGAGTGTGTGCGCTTTAACAAGGAGTGAGCTAAAGCAGTCCACGGAACTAGAAAATAAAGAATCCTCTCTCCCCTACTTTATGCCAACATGAATCTGAGAATTTTTAACATAGCTAATGTCATTGCTTATGCATTATTCATAGTAGATTCTGGGATTTCCGAGCTTTGCACTGCTGTCAGAAGAAAATGAAAGATATAGATCAAGATGGGCACTAACATATGTTATATTTATATAGTTTACTTTTTTCAAATTTTAAAAATTGCATTTCTGAGACATGAGAAAGCTGTAACATGAACTTTCCTCAAAAGTAATATTCTTTAGAAGCACTATTCCCTTTGGGAGCATATTTGCTAACAGCATCCATACAGTGTGGTTTATACTTTATACTGCTGAACCATCTCAAATGGTCTTGTTTTCATAAATGTCCTGTAAATGAGAGGCTGTATAAACAATGCATAATCTGTTAGGTAAGGTTTGTTTTAACATGCATGTATACATGCTAAGTTGATTTAGTTGTGTCTGACTCTTTGTGACCCCCCTGGACTATAGCCTGTGGGCTCCTCTGTCCATGGAATTCTCCAGGCAAGAATACTGGAGTGAGTTGTTATGCCTCCTCCTCAGGATCTTCCCAACGCGGGAATCCTTCCCGCATCTTCTGTGTCTCCTGCACTGGCAGGTGGGTTCTTTACCACTAGTGTCACCACATAGTCTGACCTAATAACATTTTTGGAGAAGGAAATGGCAAACCACTTCAGTATTCTTGCCTGGAGAATCCCATGGACATTGGGTCACAAAGAGCTGGACACAACTAAAGTGACTTAACAATAGTAGTTTTGAATTTATCAGTGTTGTAGTATGCTTACATTTGTTACTCTAATTTAAATTTACCTTTAAAAATATACTAACATCTCTTTTATTTTCTTGTAATTTTCAGACATAAACATGCAGCTAGGTTGTTTTAAACTTGCACTGATGAAGCAACGCTGTTTACTTCAGGCTTTAACATATCTATGAAGATTGAACATACACTGTTTCTTGCTATTGGATAGCACATAGGTGTAGGATGTATTCAATGCTATGGAGTCAGTTGTAGAAATAGTCACAAGAATCACTTAGTCATTGACATGAATTAATGAGAATATCATCAAAAAAATTTTTTAATAAAACTGAACATGAATGCCATTTCCTCCTTTCCTTGGATTTTGGTGTAGAAGCAATGTATAGGGAGAAAGCATAAATGTTAAGACTATGAGATTTGGGTTCAAATCTTAGCTCTCAATTTTACCATGTAGATTAGTTTAAGAAATTTGTTAATTTTAGTGTCCTCATTTGCAAATGGAGCTAAGACTATTTAAATCGTTGGAGCTAAATAAGATGGCGAATAGAAAGTGTCTACGACAGCACAGGCCCTCAGCATTGTTGTTATTGGAGTGGTCTCTCATCTCAGTGCTCTCTAAAGCTTGGCACCATCATTATTCTGGCCCCACCTTGGCTATTCAACTCTTCCTCCTGCCTCATGTCCCAGAGGCACGTGACCCAAGAGTATCCCATGATATGCTTGGCTGAGAATGCTGGGCCCAGGGCTTCACTGCTCACCTTTGCACATCTGGCACAGTGCAGTCTCTGATGTGTTATAAACAATCAGGTGTGATATAATATATATCATATCTGATTACATGATATAATATATAATATATTACATATAATATACTATATATAATTATATATATTGTATATTATAATATATATCATATTATATTATTATATCATATATATCATATCTGATTATATGATATATT
>NW_011494957.1:2673872-2718807 GCF_000754665.1 Bison bison bison | reverse complement strand
ATTATATTTTGCATTATATTTATTCTATTATATCATATATATTAAACAAGACTATACTTATAATATATCATATATTAATAAATATTTTATAAAATATAATATATTATTTTATAATTTTATCCACACATTTGGCTTCAGTTAATAACTGGATGTTGCTGCTAAGTCACTTCAGTCGTGTCTGACTCTTTGCGACCCCATAGATGGCAGCCCATTAGGCTCCTCTGTCCCTGGGATTCTCCAGGCAAGAATACTGGAGTGGGTTGCCATTTTATTGTCCAATGCATGAAAGTAAATAGTCTTATTTTTAGCTTTGATTTACTCTCTGAGCTTGAGGTCTATATAAAAAATAGATTAACTTTTTTTTTTTCCCACCTGAACATCCAAATGTACTGAAAATTGAACATGTCCACAACTGAACTCATGACCCTTTCTTCCCATTTGACTCAGTGGCTCACTGTCTGACCTGTTCTTATTTCATGTTGTTGCACCAGTTTCCATGCAGTTGTGTTTGCTACAAGACAAGCTTTTATCCTTACTGTCTCCTCTTTTTCACCACTGTGTTAGTTTTCTGTTGCCATCATACCATGTTGCCAAGGTTATTTTATTGCCTCATAGTTGTGTAGGTAGAGATCTGGTATCATGTGAATTCTCTGTTCAGGGGCTCAGTGAGTTTAAACAAGGCAGCATCCAGGTCTCTGGTTCTCAGGGCTCCCTTCTAAACTCACAATTGTTGGCAGAGTAGTCATTGAACCAAAGTTTGTGTGCCTGACACAGAGAGAGGCCAAACAAAATAAAACATCTGAGTCTGGAGCATAAAAAGTTTATTGCAAAGGTCAAGCAAGGAGAATGGGCAGCTCATGTTCAAAATTTCCCAATAGCTATTGAGAAAGAGTTTTTATAGGTGAAAATGAGACAAAAAAGAATTCTTAAGTGAATAATGCAAAGTAATAGAGGAAAACAATAGAATGGGAAAGACTAGAGATCTCTTCAAGAAAATTAGAGATACCAAGGGAACATATCATGCAACGATGGGAACAATAAAGGACAAAAATGGTATGGACCTAACAGATGCAGAAGGTGTTAAGAACAGGTGGCAAGATTATACAAAAGAACTGTTAAAAATAGGTCTTCATGACCTGGACAACCACAGTGGTGGAGTCACTCACCTAGAGCCAGATATCCTGGAGTGTGAAGTCAAGTGGACCTTAAGAAGCTTTACAAGAAACAAAGCTGGTACAGGAGATGGAATTTCAGCCAAGCTATTTCAAATCCTATAAGATGATGCTATTAAAGTGCTGCACTCAATATGCTGGCAAATTTGGAAAATTCAGTGGTGACAAGACTGGAAAAGGTCAGTTTTCATTCCAATCCCAAGATGGGAAATACTGTTAAAACTAGTGCACAGTTGAGCTCATTTCCCATACTAGCAAGCCAATGTTCAAAATCCTTTAAGCTAGGCTTCAACAGTATGTGAACTGAAAATTTCCAGATGTTCAAGCTGCATTTAGAAAAGGCAGAGGAACAAGAAATCAAATTGTCAACAGCCACTGGATCAATCAAAAAGCAAAAGAATTCCAGAAAAAAAGACATCTACTTCTTCTTTATTGACTATGCTAAAGCCTTTGAGTGTGTTCAGTTCAGTCAGTCATGTCCAGTTCTTTGTCACCCCAAAGCAGCACACCAGGCTTCCCTGTCCATTACCAACTCCCAGAACTTGCTAAAACACATATCCATCAAGTTAGTGATGCCATCCAAACATCTCAACCTCTGTCATCCCCTTCTCCTCCTGCCTTCATCAGGGTCTTTTCCAATCAGGCAGTTCTTTGCATCAGGTGGCCAAAGTATTGGAGCTACAGCTTTGGCATCAGTCCTTCCAATAAATATTCAGGACTGATTTCCTTTAGGATTGACTGGCTTGATCTCCTAACAGCCCAGGGACTCTCAAGAGTCCTCTCCAACACCATAGTTCAAAAGCATCAATTCTTTGGGTCTCAGCTTTGTTTATGGTACAATCCTCACATTCATATATGACTACTGGAAAAACCATAGCTTAGACTAGATGGACCCTTGCTGACAAAGTAATGTCTCTACTTTTTAAAATGCTGTCTGGGTGGTCATAGCTTTTCTTCCAAGGAGCAAGTGTCTTTTATGGGTTTGATCACCATCAGCTGTGATTTTGGAGCCTGAGAAAATAAAGTTTGCCACTATTTCCATGGTTTCCACATCTATTTGCCATGAAGTGATAGGTCCGGACGCCATGATCTTAGTTTTTTGAATGTTGAGTTTTAAGCCAGCTTTTTCACTATCCTCTTTCACTTTCATCAAGAAGCTCTTCAGCTCTTCACTCTCTGCCACAAGGTGGGTGTCATCTGCATATCTGAGGTTACTGAAATTTCTGCCAGCAATCTTGATTCCAGCTTGTGCTTCATCCAGCCTGGCATTTCACATGATGTACTCTGCATATGAGTTAAATAAGCAGGGTGACAGTATACAGCCTTGATGTACACCTTTCCTGATTTAAAACAGTCCATTGTTCCATGTCCAGTTCTAACTATTGCTTCTTGACCCACATACAGATTTCTCAGGAGGAAGGTAAGGCAGTTTGCTATTTCCATGTCTTTAAGAATTTTCCAGCTTGTTATGATCCACACAGTCAAAGGCTTTGGCATAGTCAATAAAGCAGAAGTAGATGTTTTTCTTGAACTCTCTTGCTTTTTCAATGATCCAGTGGATCATCCAGTGGATGTTGGCATTTATCTCTGGTTCCTCTGCCTTTTCTAAAACCAGCTTGAACATCTGGAAGTTCTCAGCTCACATACTGTTGAAGCCTGGCTTGGAGAATTTTGAGCATTACTTTGCTAGCATGGGAGATGAGTGCAATTGTGCTGTAGTTTGAAGAATCTTTAGCATCATCCCTCTTTGAGTTTGGAATCAAAACAGAACTTTTCCAGTCCTGTGGCCACTGTTGTGTTTTCCAAATTTACTGGCATATTGAGTGCAGCACTTTCAAAGGATCATCTTTTAAGATTTAAATAGTTCAGCTGGAATTCCATTACCTCCACTAGCTTTGTCCATAGTGATGTTTCCTAAGACCCACTTGACTTCAGACTCCAGAATGTCTGGCTCTAGGTGAGTGATAACACCATCGAGGTTATCTGGGTCATGAATATCTTTTTTGTATAGTTCTTCTGTGTAGTCTTGCTGCCTTTTCTTAATATCTTCTGCTCCTGTTAGGTCTATACCATTTCTGCCCTCTATTGTGCCATCATTACATGAAATATTCCCTTGGTATCTATAATTTTCTTGAAGAGATCTCTAGTCTTTCCCACTCTATTGTTTTCCTCTATTTCTTTGCATTTATCACTGAAGAATGCTTTCTTATCTTTTCTTGCTATTCTTTGGAACTTTGCATTCAGATAGGTATATCTTTCCTTTTCTCCTTTGCCTTGAGCTTCTCTTCTTTTCTCAGCTATTTGTAAGGCCTCTTCAGACAATTAGTTTGCCTTTTTGCATTTGTTTTTCTTGGAGATGGTCTTGATCACTGCCTCCTGTACAATGTCACAGATCTCTTTACACATTCTTCAGGCACTCTCTCTGTCAGATCTAATCCCTTGAATCTATTTGTCATTTTTACTGTATAATCATAAGGGATTTGATTTAGGTCATACCTGAATGGTCTAGTGGTTTTCCCTACTTTGTTCAATTTAAGTCTGAATTTGGCAATAAGGAGTTTATGATCTGAGCCACAGTCAGCTCCTGGTCTTGTTTTTGCTGACTGTATAGAGTTTCTCCATTTTTGGCTGTGAAAAATATAATCAGTCTGATTTCAGTATTGACCTTCTGGTGATGGCCATGTGTAGAATCTACTCTTGTATTGTTAGAAGATGGTGTTTGCTATGACCAATACATTCTCTTGGTAAAACTGTTAGTATTTGCCTTCCTTCATTTTGCACCCCAAGGCCAAACTTGACTGTTACTCCAGTTATTTCTTTACTTCCTCCTTTTGCATTCTAGTCCCCTATGATGAAAAGGACTTTTTTTTTTTTTTTTTTGAATTTGTGGATCACTACAAACTATGGAAAATTCTTAAAGAGATGGGAATATCAGACCACCTTATCTGCCTCCTGAGAAACCTGTATATAGGACAAGAAGCAACTTTTAGAACCAGACGTGGAACAATGGACTGGTTCAAAATTGGGGAAACATCACATCAGGCTGTATATTGTCATCCTGCTTATTTAACTTATATGAAGAATGCATCATGCAAAATGCTGGGCTGGATGAAGCCCAAGCTGAAATCAAGATTGCTGGGAGAAATATCAATAACCTAAGATATGCAGATGACACCACCTTTATGGCAGAAAGCAAAGAAGAACTAAAGAACCTCTTGATGAAAGTGAAAGAGGAGAGTGGAAAAGCTGGCTTAAAACTCAACATTCAGAAAACAAAGATCATGGCATCCAGTCCCATCACTTCATGGCAAATAGATGAGGAAATCAAGGAAACAGTGACAGACTTTATTTTCTTGGGCTCCAAAATCACTACAGATGGTGACCAAAGGCATGAAATTAAGATGCTTGCTGCTTGGAAGAAAAATCTATACAAACTGAGAGAACACATTAAAAAGCAGAGAAATTACTTTGCCAACAAATGTCCGACTAGTCAAAGCTATGGTTTTTCCAGTGGTCATGTATGAATGTGAGAGTTGGACCATAAAGAAAGCTGAGAGCTGAAGAATCGATGCTTTTGAACTGTGGTGTTGGAGAAGATTCTTGAGAGTCCCTTGGACTGCAAGGAGAATCAACCAGTCCATCCTAAAGGAGATCAATCCTGGGCGTTCATTGGAAGGACTGATGTTGAAGGTGAAACTCCAATACTTCGGCCACCTGGTGCGAAGAACTGCCTCATTTGAAAAGACCCTGATTCTGGGAATGATTGAAAGAAGGAGGAGAAAGGGATGGCAGAGGATGAGTTGGATGGCATCACAAACTCAATGGATATGAGTTTGAGTAAGTCTGAGAGTTGGTGATGGACAGGGAAGCCTGGTGCTGCTTCCATGGTGTTGCAAACAGTCAGACATGACTGAGCGACTTTTACTGACAGACTTTTAATACCCTTACACCTGACATCAGATTATCTGTATCCCAAATCCAGGCCATCTGTCCTCCTTTTTATCTCTTTCCCTCCATCTGCCTAGCATGGCTCTTCTCAGGTACAGGTGGTACTGGACATCCTATGTACTCCTGATGCTCCTTAGTGCTACCCAGCACACTCTTGTCAGCATATGCAACTTACCTTTTAACAATAGTTTCGCACTTTGCACATTTCCTGGAAGACTGTGTCCCATAGTTATTGTACAACAAGTGCTTTCAAACTATTAAAGTCTTGGCTGTTTAATTTTTGGCTTTCTCCTCTTTATCACAATTTCAGGCTAGAAGCATATGTGGGTAGGAGGACACAGAAGAGATATTATTTACAAGGTGAATCTTTTCTTCCCTCTTTATATCTCTAAGAGTTCCTCAAATTGCCAGTCATATTCTCTTGAAAATATTAGGGAGATAGCTCCTACTTTTTTTCATTCCTTATTTTCTCTTTTTATTTGAGGAATAGGACCAGGTTGGCCAAGACTCATGGCTTCCCCGTAGGAACTGCCTACGTGTAATGGTATTTGCTCTCCCCTGCTCCTGCTTCTGTCATGTAGTTAGTTTATTGGTGCAAGTGCTGCTTCTGCTGGAGGAGATTTCCATCTGTCCAGCTGTGCCCTCTGGGAATGCTTGGACGAGACCAACTTGGGAAAGAAGTAGTAAGAGATTTGCTGGGTCTCTCCAATATAGCTGTTCAAACACTAAAACTCATCTTTTGGTCTTTATTTGGTTTGGGAGAGGAGAGGGGAAAGATAATAGGACACATTGAACCTATAACCTTTATTAATAAAAAAATCAGGAAAAAGTTTGGAAAGAAGTGAACAAGGAGCATAAAAGAAAAGTCAGTTTTGTTCACTGTAAAAGCAGACAAAATATAATATACTGCTTAAACATATTTCAGAAAATTTATTTTCCAATATCAAGCAGCAATAAATACTATCTCATTATTATGTGTATCAGTCACACTGTAAAGGAATAGTTCTTACCATAACATTGTTACCTTAATTAAGAAAAGTTCCCATGCTATTTTGTTAGAAGGAATAATGGTTTACCCAAAGATGTTTTAAGACTCAAGTCCTGTGAATATATTACCTTATACAGATGTCATTAAAGATGAGGAGATTTTCCTGGATTATTAATGAAAGAAAGAGGCAGGAGAGAAAAGCACTGAAGGAGACTTTGAAGTCATTGAAGGAGACTTTGAAGTCATTGAGGGAGATTTTTTCTATTTATTATAGAAACAGAGTCAGAGTGATGCAAAGCCACAAGCCAAAGAATGTGCGCAGCCTCTGAAATTGGAAAAAACAAAAATGAATTCTTCCCTAAAGCCTTCAAGGCTTCAAAGAAACACAGCCCTATGGACAATTTTATTTTTCTAAAAATTGAAGCATTGTTGATTCGACTTTTCCAGTGGCTCAGAAGGTAAAGAATTTGCCTGCTTTGCACTAGACCCAGGATAAAGTGAAAGTCAGTCATGTCCGACTCTTTGCAACCACATGGACTATCAGTTCAGTTCAGTTCAGTCGTTCAGTCGTATCCGACTCCTTGTGACCCCATGAATCACAGCACGCCAGGCCTCCCTGTCCATCACCAACTCCCGGAGTTCACTCAAACTCATGTCCATCGAGTCAGTGATGCCATCCAGCCATCTTATCTTCTGTCGTCCCCTTCTCCTCCTGCCCCCAGTCCCTCCCAGCATCAGGGTCTTTTCCAGTGAGTCAACTCTTCATATGAGGTGGCCAAAGTACTGGACTTTCAGCTTCAGCATCAGTCCTTTCAATGAACACCCAGGACTGATCTCCTTTAGGATGGACTGGTTGGATCTCCTCGCAGTCTAAGGGACTCTCAAGAGTCTTCTCCAACACCACAGTTCAAAAGCATCAATTCTTCAGCACTTAGCTTTCTTCACAGTCCAACTCTCACATCCATACATGACCACTGGAAAAACCATAGCCTTGACTAGATGGACCTTTGTTGGCAAAGTAATATCTCTGCTTTTCAATATACTATCCAGGTTGGTCATAACTTTCCTTCCAAGGAGTAAGCATCTTTTTTTTTTTTCTTGTGATGAGAATTAAAAAAAAAAAATTTAGTTGGAGGCTAATTACTTTACAATTTCATGGCTGTAATCACCACCTGCAGTGATTTTGGAACCCAAAAAAATAGTCTGACACTGTTTCCACTGTTTCCCCATCTATTTCCCATGAAGTGATGGGACCAGATGCCATGATCTTAGTTTTCTGAATGTTGAGCTTTAAGCCAACCTTTTCACTCTCCTCTTTCACTTTCATCAAGAGACGTTTTAGTTCCTCTTCACTTTCTGCCATAAGGGTGTGGTTATCTGCATGTCTGAGGTAGTCGATTAAATTCTCCAGGCCAGAATACTGGACTGGTTAGCCTTTCCCTTCTCCAGGGGATCCTCCCAACCCAGGGATCGAACCCAGGTCTCCTGGCTTGAAGGCAGAGTCTTTACCAGCTGAGATACAGGGGAAGATGTAGGATTAATCCCTGGGTTGGGAAGATCCCCTGCAGAAGGAAATGACAACCCACTCCAGGATTTCTTGACTGAAAAATCCCATGGACAGAGAAGACTGGAGGGCTACACTCTAAAGGGTCACAAAGAATCAGACATCATTGAGCCACTAAGCATAAGCACATATAGTTGACTTACAATGTTGTGTTAATTTCTGCTCTGCAGTGAAGTGATTTATATATATATATATATAATCTATTGGAGAAGGAAATGGCAACCCACTCCAGTGTTGTTGCCTGGAGAATTCCAGGGATGGCGGAGCCTGGTGGGCTGCCATCTATGGGGTCGCACAGAGTCGGACACGACTGAGGCGACTTAGCAGCAGCAGCAGCAGCAATATAATGTATATAATATACATTTTCAAAAATATTCTGTCTATTATGCACAGACTGGTTCTAGATCAGGAAAGGAGTATGTTAAGGCTGTATACAGTCACCCTGCTTATTTAACTTATATGCAGAATACATCATGAGAAACGCTGGGCTGGATGAAGCACAAGCTGGAATCAAGATTTCTGGGAGAAATATCAATAACCTCAGATATGCAGATGATACCACCCTTATGGCAGAAAGCAAAGAAGAACTAAAGAATCTCTTGATGAAGGTGAAAGAGGAGCATGGAAAAGCTGGCTTAAAACTCAACATTCAGAAAACAAAGATCATGGCATCCAGTCCCATCACTTCATAGCAAATAGATGGGGAAACCAAGGAAACAGTGACAGACTTTATTTTCTTGGGCTTCAAAATCACTGAAGATGGTGACTGTAGCCATGAAATTAAATGACGCTTGCCTCTTGGAAGGAAAGTTATGACCAACCTAGACAGTGTATTAAAAAGCAGAGAAATTACTTTGCCAACAAAGGTCCATCTAGTCAAAGCTATGGTTTTTCCAGTAGTCATGTATGGATGTGAGAGTTGGACTATAAAGAAAGCTGAGTGCTGAAGAATTGATGCTTTTGAATTGTAGTGTTGGAGAAGACTCTTGAGAGTCCCTTGGACTGCAAGGAGAATCAACCAGTCCATCCTAAAGGAGATCAGTCCTGGGTGTTCATTGGAAGGACTGATGTTGAAGCTGAAAACCCCAATACTTTGGCCACCTGATGCGAAGAACTGACTCATTTTAAAAGACCCTGGTGCTGGGAAAGATTGAAGGGAGGAGGAGAATGGGACAACAGAGGATGAGGTGGTTGGATGACATCATTGACTCAACAGACATGAGTTTGAGTAAGCTCTGAGAGTGGGGGATGGACAGGGAAGCCTGGCATGCTGCAGTCCATGGGTTCACAAAGATTCGGACACAACTGAGCTACTGAACTGAACTGATTATGATTTATCACAGGATATTGAATACAGTTGCTTGTACTATACAGTAGGATCTTCTTGCTTATGCATAGTATAAATAAGAGCCAGTGACACCCATTTCTGGAATTCTGACTTCTAGGACTATAATATAATAAATTTTTATTGTTTTAAAACACTAAATTTCTGATAATCTGTTACAGCAGCAATTGGGACACTACCTGTTTTTAAGAAAGCAACATTTTGGGTCTGTATATTCTTATGGTCTGTGAAGTGAAGTGTTAATCACTCAGTAATGTCTGACTCTTTGCAACATCATGGACTGGGGCTCACCAGGCGCTTCTGTCCATGGGATTCTCCAGGAAAGAATATGGAGCACTTTGTCACTTCTTTCTCCACTTATGGCCTAACATTATTTTTTTTTTAAATTAAGAATAATAAATGAGTCAGGAAATTAGAAAACAGGGCATATATAAATATGTAATCATTGAGGGGAATGTATAATCTATTGATAATATTTTGTTCTAGAAACTGTACAGGCTTTGGAGTGACCCAGATCTATGTTTGAAGATGATTTTCTTTACTTACTAGTCATGTGACCTTAGGAAAGTTACTTGAACCTCATCTTTCTCTTCTTGAATTGTGGAGTTTTCTAACCATGAAAATGAAGTGAAAGTGTTTCAGTCATGTCTGATCTTTCTGACCCCATAAACTGTAACCTTCCAGGTTCCTCTGTCCATGAAATTCTCCAGGCAAGCATACTGGAGTGTGTAGCCATTCCCTTTTCCAGGGGATCTTCCTGACCCAGAGATCAAACTCAGATCTCTTGCACTGCAGGCAGACTCTTTACCATCTGAGGCATTGGGAAGGATTTAGCTGATGGCCATGAAGTGTGTAGAAGGTAATGGGCACATAGGAGGTGCCTAATTACTTTTATTTACTGCTGGTTTTGTAAACTGTATCTTCATGAAATTATGATCACACTTATATATGAAAAGCAAAAGAATTGTTAAATACTTGAAACTTTGGTTGGTTTAAACACTAATAGATTCATTTATAAAGTCCAAGGAAAATAGCAAAAAACAGGTGGCTAGTCTAAAAGTTCCCAGGATAAACAGCTGCTGAGGCTGGAGGATGTACAACATACAAGGTAAAGAGAAGAACCAAACCACTCTGGAAAAGAGGACTGAAACACTCATAAGGCATTCAAAAACCTTCTTCCTTATGTAAACAACTAGAATTGCCTAAATGTGAATGTTTCTAAAGAGCTGGAAACAATAACAATGACCTGAGTTTAAAGACAGGTATTTCAAAGAGTTGGGAAAAACCAGCTGGTACTTCAAACAGGTACTTCAAGCCTGTTGTTTTTCTGGGTGAAATTAGGTTCATTTTCAAGGTTGGGAAATAGGAGAATACAGCATCAGGAGCTTTATGGGTGGAAACAAGGGTCTAGGGGTGGGGGAGTTGGCTCAGTAACAGTGTTGTCAAACAACTACATTATAGATTCAAAATGATGGGGGAAGGAGAGAATGCAAACTTTAAATTGTTTGGCTGGAAAGAGCTTTGATGCTCAATCCTGAAAATGGTGTGGCAAGAAAGAAATAATATGGTAACCAAGTAGGACCCTATGGTGCCTTCGGGAAACAGACCTCTTCCCCTTATGCTCTGCTTTAGCTCCTCTCTGAAGTACCTAGATGATAGTACCTGATGCACATTTCCTGAGTTATAACTCAGATGCAGATGCCAGGGCCCCCACCAAGTAGAAGAAGTTAACACCTCCCCTCAGGAGTCTGGCCAGAACCAGGAAACATTTGCAACAGTATAACTTCCTTTTTTACTAACCTCACCATCAACCAATCAGAGAATTGTTCACGACCTGATAAATACTCAGGGATAGGACTCCCTTGCTCAGCCTTTAAAAATGCTTTGCTAAAACCCATCAGGTTGTCCAGGCTTTTTGAGCACTGTTTGTTTCAGACTCCTTGTTATAATGCTGAGATAATAATAATGCTGAGATCCCTGGTGGCTCAGACAGTAAAGAATCTTCCTATAGAGCAGGAGACACAGGTTTGATCCCTGGATGGGGAAGATCCCCTGGAGAAGGGAATGGCAATGCACTCTAGTATTCTGCCTGGAGAATTCCATGGACAGAGGAGGCTGGCAGGCTACAGTCCCTGGGATAGCAAAGAGTTGGACACGATTGACTGACTAATGTTGTCACACTAGATCTTTTACATTGTGTGCCTACCACCTATCTTTAGAATTTAACTATTTCCCTCCTCCATCTGCATGATTTTAACTATATTTGTTCTATGTGCATCTAGCCCTTTGGTCTTAGTCATTTCAGCTGTAGAAGTTTGACCTAGAAGAGGCAGATCAGCTTTTATATTTTTGAATATAGATTGTAAAAAAAATAGTTGTAGAGATATGGGATCATACCATGTGGATGGGAGGAATAAAATAAACTGGATCAGAAGGATAGGGAGAGACAGAGAAAGAAGAGAGGGAGAGAAATAATCTAGGGCAAAGAAAAATAAAGCATACTAGATGAAAGAAGTAGAAATTAAACATAAAAGACTCTCTGAGAGATCCCAGTTCCATTTCCATCTTCTGGGGTTTCTTCATCCCTTTTCCTAGACCTTATAAACACTTGTTTGTTCAGTTTCTCAGTCATGTCTGATTCTTTTCCACCCCATAGAGGCAGCACACCAGGCTTCCCTGTCTTTCACTATTTATCGGAATTTGCTCAAACTCATGCCATCCAACCATCTCATCCTCTGTCTCCTCCTTCTCCTCCTGCCTTCAATCTTTCCCAGCATCAGAGTCTTTTCCAATGAGTTGGCTCTTGGTATCAGGTGGCCAAAGTATTGAAGTTTCAGTTTCGGCATCAGTCTTTCCAATGAGTATTCAGGATTGATTTCCTTTAGGATTGACTGGTTTGATCTCCTTGCTGTCCAAGGGGCTCTCAAGAGTCTTCTCCAGCACCACAGTTCAAAAGCATAAATTCTTCAGCACTTAGTGTTCTTTATGGTCCAATACTCACATGACTACTGGAAAAACTACAGCTTTGATTATAAGGAACTTTGTCTGCAAAGTGATATCTTTGCTTTTTAATACACTGTTGAGGTTCATCATAACTTTACTTCCAAGCAGCAAGCATCTTTTAATTTTAAGGCTTCAGTCACTGTCCACAGTGATTTTGGAGCCCAAGAAACTAAAGTCTCTCACTGTTTCCATTTTTTCCCCATCTATTTGCCATAAAGTGATGGTACCAGATGCCATGGTCTTTTTTCTGAATGTTGATTTTTAAGCTAGCTTCTTCATGCTCCTCTTTTACCTTCATCAAAGGCTCTTTAGTTTCTCTTTGTTTTCTGCCATTAGGCTGGTATCATCTGAATTTGTGAGGTTATTGATAATTCCCCCAGAAGTCTTGATTCTAGCTTGTGATTCATCCAGCCCAGAATTTTGCATAATGTACTCTGCATATAATTAAATAAGCGGGGTGACAATATACAGCCTTGACGTATTCCTTTCCCAATTTAAAACAAGTCCATTGTTCCATGTCCAATTCAAATTCTTGCTTCTTGACCTGCATACAGGTTTCCCAGGTGGCAGATAAAGTGGATGAGCATTCCCATCTCTTTAAGAATTCCCATCTCTTTAAGTTTGTTGTGATCCACATAGTCAAAGGCTTTGGAATAGTCAATGAAGGAGAAGCAGATGTTTTTCTGGAATTCCCTTTGTTTTTCTATAATTCAACAGCTGTTGGCAATTTGATCTCTGGTTCTTCTGCCTTTTCTAAATCCAACTTGAACATCTGGAATTTCTGAGTTCACATACTTTTGAAGTCTAGCTTGGAGGATTTTGAGCATTACTTTGCTAGCATGTGAAATGACCACAATTGTGAAGTAGTTTGAGCATTCTTTGGGATTTCTTGTCTTTGGGATTAGAATGAAAATGAACCTTTTCCAGTCCTATGGCCACTGCTGTTTTTCAAACTTGCTGGCATATTGAGTGCAGAACTTTAACAGCATCAACTTTTAGGATGTGAAATAGCTCAGCTGGAATTCCATCACCTCCACTAGTTTTGTTCATAGTAATGCTTCCTACGACCCACTTGACTTCACACTCCAGGATGTCTGGCTCCAGGTGAGTGATCAAACCATCATGGTTATCTGGGTCATGTAGATCTTTTTTACAGTTTTTCTATATATTCTTGCCACCTCTTCTTCATGTCTTCTGTTTCTGTTAGGTCCATACCATTTCTGTCCTTTATTGTGCCCATCTTTGCATGAAACGTTCCCTTGATATCTCTCATTTTCTTGAAGAGGTCATTATAGTATATCCTAGTTTTTCCACTTGTTATTTGCAAGTAACATTCATTCACTTCACAAGTAACATTCATTCACTTCACAAGCAATTATGAAGCTCTTGTGTGTGCTAAATATTCTGCTTTTGCTGGTGACAGAGATCCTTGCCTTCAGAAGTACAACCACCATGAGAGAAAATAAAGGTCTCTTTGGGAATGATGTGTGGGAGACATTAATTCACAGAATTCAAAGAGCATGGTTTATATTTGTGGCTAATCAGAAATTGAAAAAGAAGAAATACTTCTGTTTTCTTATGTTTTATCTGATTAGCAGATAATTATTCTGATGTTATGGTTTGAGTTACAAGAGAAAAAGGCATATCTAATTTGTATTCCAGAGGCAGCAATGAAATGATGACCTGCAGCAATAAATCACTAAAACATGCTATACTTTTCAAGGGACATTGTGTATCACTGAACAGCAAGTGCTAATTAAGAAAGAGAGAGAGGGAGGGTTCTGACAGCCTGTGGGAGCAGAAGTTTAAATAAGAAAACTATGGAAGCAAGACTGGAAAATAGAGAGCCTTCTGTGGTAGGCTTTAATGGGTTTGAATTTTATTCTTAAAGCAGAATAATATTACATAAATGACCATGGAGTATAAAAAAAGTCTAAGGTCAGTTAGGTCAGGATATCTCAGGTGATGTAAACCTTGGGACTGGAAAAGTGCTTAGAAGGCTCACATTTTCTGTGGGTGCCAGTAATAAGACTAAGAACTTGTACTTATTGTGATGGTGTTTTCCAGTCATATTCTCTAGGAACTAATTTCAAAAGGGAAGGGAAGCAGATAATGAAAGGATACAGTTGCTTAGTCAATACAGGTGATGGCCTTCAAGGCACTGTCTTTGTCAAACCTGAGGGAAGCTAATACCTGGTCTCTGAAATGGTTCTAATTAGATGCTATATAGACTTCAAAGTGACCAGCATTATGTAACCTTATTGATTTTCAGCAGCTATTCCTTATTGTTGAAAAATAGAAAGAGGATTATAAGCTTGTTAAAATAAAACCTAAAAGAAAGAGGATTTAAACAAAATTGGAAAGGATGAGAAAACTGGATCATCGTAGATTTCCAAACTAAAATAAAGAGGAAAACAGCAAGAATGAACCAGTAGCCATAAATAAGGCAGAAAGGGTAAATACCAACACCACTGAAGAATAGAGAAAGCATGGATGATTCTCCAAGTGTGTGAATTCTTGATTTGATGGAACACAAATTTCTAAACTACAAATATGAATTGGTCATTCTCTGTCTTACAAAGATTATGTTGACTTATGGAACACTCAGAAAGAGTTGATTTTCCACTTTTCTACTTTGATTATTTTCATCGCTACTTAGTCATCATTTAAAAAATTTTGCTTGCAAATCCATGCCATCTTTGTTGGCTGGATTCATGCCAAACTTCTCCCAATTTCAAAAAATTGACTGTACTGTCTGAAGAAAAACATTTTTGTCCCTTTGAAAATTGAGTTACAGAATTCATTTTGACTGCCACACAGGTAAGGACTCAATTCAACCAGGTATCAGTAAGTAGAGTAACATGCTTCTCTCAACTGGGGATTAACCCAGTAGAAGCAGGAATCCCTCTCATATTCATTTATTGTCATCTGAAAATAAAGCACTAGAATGTTTTGGAAGTCATCTTCTGAAGTGATGATTCACATTGGTAGGGTGTCTGAAAGTTCTCAGAACAGTGGCATCATCTGCAGAAATAGTAGCAGAATGGGGCACGTGGTTTAAGAAGTTCTCTTAGTATCTTGTATCCAAATAGAAATGTCAACTTAGAAATGGGGTCTATGAGTCTAGAGCTCTTGGAAGACACCTTGGTTGAACACACAAATTTTGAAACAGTAGGATAGAGGTGGTTTTTAAAGCATTGGGACTGGATGAAGCCATTGAGGGAACAATTAGGATGAAAATGGAAGAAGGTCTAAAAAATTTCCTGAAGATTTTAACATTTGGAAGTTGTATAGGAAAGAAGTCAACAGTGAAGAATGAAACAAGTTTCTAGTGATGTCGTGTTACAGGAAAGAATGGTGGGGCACGAGATGAAAGCCACATTCTAGGTCTAAGTCAAGTCCATGGGATGGCCACCGAGTGTGGGTTCCTGGCTTCTCACAGGAAAGAATTCAAGAGAGAGCCATAGTAAAGAGAAAGGTTATTCAGGGATATGCAGACTCCATAGATGGAGTGTGGGCTGTCTCAGAAGGCAAGAGGCCCCAGGATATGGAGTTCTCAGTTTTTATAGGGCTGGGTAATTTCATAGGCTAATGAGTCAGAGGAGTATTCCAAGTATTTTGGGAAGGGGTGGAATTCCCAGGAATTGGACCCCCACCCACTTTTTGGCCCTTTACAGTCAGCCTTAGAACTATCATGGTGCCTGTGGGTATGTAATTTAGCTTCCTGATGTGTTACAATGAGCATATACTGAGATCCAAAGTCTAATGGAAGTCAACTCATCCACCACTTGGTTCTAATTGATTCTAACCAGCTTATATTGTGTCTTCAATGGCTCTCGATCTTTTAAACATTGTGCCCTGCCCCTTTCTTGTCTCAGTTGGATAAATTACATTAAAATATGCCATATCAGAAGGTGGATAAAGAATACAGATGATGCTAGTGGTAAAGAACCCACCTGCCAATGCAGGCAGATGAAAGAGAAATGGGTTTGATTACTGGGTTAAGATCCCCTGAAGAAGGGCATGGCAACCCACTCCAGTATTCTTGACTGGAGAATCCCATGGACAGGGGATCCTGGCTGGTTTCAGTCTATAGGGTCACAAAGCGTCAGACATGACAGAAGTGACTTAGCAAAGAATATTTAAGGAAGGAAGGAATAGTTACCTGTGTCCAGATTCTGCTGAGAGGTACCAAAATTTGTGAAAATAAATATCTCTATCGGAAACAGTAACATCCAAGTTATTAGTGAGTTCAGAATGATGAGAAGGATAAGCTCTATACTGCAATGTGTCAGAAAGTGAGGGTGAGCAGAAGGACCAGAGACAGCCTGAGGTTAGGGGAGAGGAGAAATATGGATTTAGCCAAAGGGCCAAGAACAATAAGGAGATGGTTGTTCATCCTGATTTGTTTTCAAATTGGATATATCTAGGCATGAAGAAAGCTGAGTGTCAAAGAATTGATGCTTTTGAACTGTGGTGTTGGAGAAGACTCTTGAGAGCCCCTTAGACTGCAAGGAGATCCAACCACTCCATTCTGAACGAGATCCGTCCTGGGTGTTCTTTGGAAGGAATGATGCTAAAGCTGAAACTCCATGCAAAGAGTTTTGGATGTATGTATATATATATATTATATATATATATCTCACATCTTTATCCAGCCTCTGTTGATTAACATTTAGGTTGCTTCCATACTCTGGCTATTGTAAACAGTGCACAGTGAATATTGGGGTGCATCTCTTTTTAAATTATGGTTTTATCTGAATATATGCCTAGGAGTGGGATTATTGGATCATATAATGGCTCTATTTTTATTTTTTTTAAATATCCTCCTTACTGTTCTCCATAGTGGTTATACTAGTTTACTTTTCCACCAACAGTGTAGGAAGGTTCCCTTTTCTCTACATCTTCTCCAGCATTTACTGTTTGTAGATTTTTTGATGATGGCCATTTTGACTGGTGTAAGGTGATACCTCATTGCAGTTTTGATTTGCATTTCTCCAGTAATTAGTGACGTTAAGCATCTTTTCACATGCTTTTTAGTCATTGTATGTCTTCTTTGGAGAAATGTCTATTAGAACTTCTGCCTGTTTTTTTACTGGGTTGTTTGTTTGCAATGAGCCAAAAAGTGGGTGGGGGTCCAATTCCTGGGAATTCCACCCCTTCCCAAAATACTTGGAATACTCCTCTGACTCATTAGCCTATGAAATTACCCAGCCCTATAAAAACTGAGAACTCCATATCCTGGGGCCTCTTGCCTTCTGAGACAGCCCACACTCCATCTATGGAGTCTGCATATCCCTGAATAACCTTTCTCTTTACTATGGCTCTCTCTTGAATTCTTTCCTGTGAGAAGCCAGGAACCCACACTCGGTGGCCATCCCATGGACTTGACTTTATTTCCTCCTTTCTGCTGACTTTGGGCTTTATTATCTTTAAATTTCTTCAGATGGAAAGTCAGGTTGCTTATTTGAGATATTTCTCATTTCCAGAAAAGGCCTGTATTGCTATAAGCTTTCCTCTTGGAATTGACTTGCTGTATCCCATAGATTTTGGAAATTTGTGTTTCCGCTTTCATTTGTCTTGAGTTATTTTCTGATTTCCTCTTTGATTTTGTCATTTACCCATTGGTTGTTTAATAGTCTCCATGTGTTTATTATTTTCCCTTTTTTTTCCTCTAATTAATTTCTAGTTTTATGTTTTGTGGTCAGAATTAATGCTTAGTATAAATTCTATCTTAAATTTGTCAAGGCTTGTGTTGTGTCTTAAGATGTGATCTATCCTGAAGAACAGTCCATATGCACTTTAAAGGAATGTCTATTCTGCTGTTTTGGAGTAGAATATTCTGTGCACATCTGTGAAGTCTGGTTTATTGTGTTTTCATGACCATTGTTGCCTTATTGGTTTCCTGTCTGAATGATCTGCCAATTGATGTCACTGGGGTGTTAAACTCTTTGGCCGTTAGTGTATTATTGTCAGTGTCATCCTTTATGTTTGTTAAAATTTGCTTTATACATTTAAGTGCTCTTGTATTAAGTTCATATATAATACTGAATGTATTATCCTCTTATCAGCTTATCTCTTTATTATTATATAATGTCATTCTTTCTCTTTTATTACACACTTTGTTTCAAACTCTGTTTTGTCTGATATGAATACTTCTTGTCATTTCAATTTATATGAAATATCTCTTTTCATCCCCTCATTTTCAGCCTCTGCTGGTCTTTAGCTCTTAAATGAATCTCTATTAAGTAGCATATAGAATAGGTCTTTTTTTTTTTTTTAATCCAATCAGCCACCCTATATCTTTTTACTGGAACATTTAGTCCATTGACATTTCAAGTAATTAGTGACAGATATGTACTTATTGCCATTTTGTTCAGTCAGTTCAGTTGCTCAGTCATGTCTGACGCTTTGTGACTTCATGGACTGCAGCACGCTAGGCCTCCTTGTCCATCACCAACTCCCAGAGTTTACTCAAGCTCATGTTCATTGAGTCAGTGATGCCATCCAACCATCTCATTCTCTGTCATCCCCTTCTTCTTCAGCCTTCAATCTTTCCCAGCATCAGCGTCTTTTCAAATGTGTCAGTTCTTCACATCAGGTGGCCAAAGTATTGGTGTTTCAGATTCAGCATCAGTCCTTCCAGTGAATATTCAGGACTGATTTCCTTTAGGATGGACAGATTCTCCTTGCAGCCCAAGGGACTCTCAAGAGTCTTCTCCAACACCACAGTTCAAAAGCATCGATTCTTCAGAGCTCAGCTTTCTTTATAGTCCAACTGTCACATCCATACATGACTACAGGAAAAAACATAGCTTTGACTAGACAGATCTTTTTTGGCAAAATAACGTCTCTGCTTGTTAATATGCTATCTAGGTTGGTCATAACTTTTCTTTCAATGAGCAAGCATCTTTGAATTTCATGGCTGCAATCACCATCTGCAGTGATTTTGGAGCCCCCCAAAATAAAGTCTGTCACTGTTTACATTGTTTCCCCATCTATTTGCCGTGAAGTGATGGGACCAGATGCCATGATCTTAGTTTTCTGAGTGTTGAGTTTTAAGCCAGTTTTTTCACTCTCCTCTTTCACTTTCATCAAGAGGCTCTTGAATTCTTCTTCACTTTCTGCCATAAGGGTGGTGTCATCTGCATATCTGAGGTTATTGATATTTCTCCCAGCATGTTGATCCCAGCTTGTGCTTCTTCCAGCCCAGCATTTCTCATTATGTGTTCTGCATATAAGTTAAATAAGCAGGATGACAATATACAGGCTTGATGTACTCCTTTCCCAATTTGGAACCAGTCTGTTGTTCCATGTTCAGTTCTAACTGTTGTTTCCTGACCTGCATACTTCTCAAGAGGCAAATCAGGTGGTCTGGTATTCCCATTTCTTTCAGAATTTTCCACAGTTTGTTGTTATCCACATAGTCAAAGGCTTTGGCATAGTCAATAAAGCAGAAATAGATGTTTTTATTGAACTTTCTTTCTTTTTCAGTGATCCAGTGGATGTTGGCAATTTGATTATTGGTTCCTCTGCCTTTTCTAGATCCAGCTTGAACATTTGGAAGTTCATGATTCATGTACTGTTGAAGCCTGGCTTGAAGAATTTTCAGCATTACTTTACTAGCATGTGAGATGAGTGCAATTGTGTGGTAGTCTGACCATTCTTTGGCATTGCCTTTCTTTGGGATTGGAATGAAAATTGACCTTTTCCAGTCCTGTGGCCACTGCTGAGTTTTCTAGATTTGCTGGCATATTGAGTGCAGCACTTTCACAGCATCATCTTTCAGGATTTAAAATAGCTCAACTTGAATTCCATCACTTCCACTAGCTTTGTTCATAGTGATGCTTCCTAATGCCCACTTGACTTTGCATTCCAGGATGTCTGGCTCCAGGTAAGTGATCATACCATCATGATTATCTGGGTCATAAAGATATTTTTTGTATAGTTCTTCTGTGTATTCTTGCCACCTCTTCTTAATATCTTCTGCTTCAATTAGGTCCATACCATTTCTTTCCTTTATTGAGCCCATCTGTGCTTTCTCGAAGAGATCTCTAGTCTTTCCCATTGTATTGTTTTCCTCTATTTCTTTGCACTGATTAATGAGGAAGGCTTTTTTAAATCTCTCCTTGTTCTTCTTTGGAACTCTGAATTCAAATGGGATGTCTTTCCTTTCTCCTTTGGTTTTTACTTCTCTTTTTTTCACAGCTATTTGTAAGGCCTCCTCAGACATTTTGTTACTTTTTTTTTTTTTTGTCAGTTGTTTTTGTAGTTCTTCTCCATTCATTGCTTCTTTTTATTTTTTCCTTTGTGGTTTGATTATTTTATTTATTGTGTATCTATTGTTTTATTATTTTATTTATTGTGTATCTATTGTTTTATTATTTTATTTTTTGTGTATCTATTGTAGATATTTGACTTGTGGTTATTATGGGTTCATTTATATTGACCCATAATTCTATACAGTTGTTTTAAAGATGTAGTTCTTTAAGTTCAATTGTGTTCTAAAAAATCTACACTTTTTACTCCCCTCTCTCACATGTTGCTTTTTATGTTATACTTTACATCTTCATGTTTATCCTTTTACTGATTTTTGTAGTTGATTTTATGATTTTGTTGTTGTTAATCTTTGTACTAGCTGATTTAAGTAAATGGAGTCCACCCAAAACCATGTCCATTGAGTCAGTGATGTCATCCAACCATCTCATCCTCTGTCATCCCCTTCTCCTCCTATCCTCAATCTTTCCCAGCATCAGGGTCTTTTCAAATTAGTCAGCTCTTCACATCAGGTGGCCAAAGTATTGGAGTTTCAGTTTCAGCATCAGTCCTTCCAATAAACACTCAGTATTGATCTCCTTTAGGATGGACTGGTTGGATATCCTTGCAGTCCATGGGACTCTCAAGAGTCTTCTCCAACACCACAGTTCAAAAGCATCAATTCTTCTCCACTCAGCTTTCTTTATAGTCAAACTCTCACATCCATACATGACCACTGGAAAAACCATAGCCTTGACTAGATGGACCTTTGTTGACAAAGTAATATCTCTGCTTTTTAATATGCTGTATAGGTTAGTCATAACTTTCCTTACAAGAAGTAAGTGTCTTTTAATTTCTTGGCTTCAATCACCATCTGCAGTGATTTTGGAGCCCAGAAAAATAAAGTCAGCCACTGTTTCCACTGTTTCCCCATGTGTTTGCCATGAAGTGACGGGACCAGATGCCATCATCTTAGTTTTCTGAATGTTGAGCTTTAAGCCAACTTTTTTACTTTCCTCTTTTACTTTCATCATAGGCTTTTTAGTTCTTCTTCACTTTCCTTTTCTATTAAATATAAGAATTGTTTATTATGTGTGTGTAACTATTGGTTACTTTTGTTAACAGATCCTTCAAACCTAAAACAAAAGTAAAACTCTTGGCAAACTAGGTAATACTTTGGTGTGGATGAAAAGGCATTGAATTTGATATCTAAAGTTGTGCTTGAGTCCTACCATAGACTTTTAATAATTGGGTAATCCCTGGGCAAACAACTCTGAGTCTTATGTGTAAAATGGAGTAAATGCCTGTGTAACATGACAAAACATGGTCCACCAAAGAGGGGAATTGCAAACCACCTCAGCATTTTTGCCTTGAGAATCCCATAAATAGTAAGAAAAGGCAAAAAGATATGACACTAAAATATCAATTCCCCAGGTTAGTAGGTGCCCAATGCACTACTGAAGAAGAGCAGAGAAATAGGTCCAGAAAGAATGAAAAGTCTAAGCCAAAGTGGAAACAAAGCCCAGTTGTGGATGTTTCTGGTGGTGGAAGTAAAATCTGCTGCTGTAAAGAACAATACTGCATAGGGACCTGGAATGTTAGGCCGATGAGGTAAATTGGAAGTGGAGATGACAGGAGATGGCAAGAGTGGACATCAACATTTTTGGAATCAGAGAACTAAAATAGACTGGAATGGGTGAATTTAATTCAGGTGACCATTGTTTCTACTACTGTGGGCAAGAACTCTTAGAAGAAATGGGATAGCCATCATAGTCAACAAAAGTGTCCAAAATTCAGTACTTGGGTGAAATCTCAAAAATGACAGAAGGATCTCTGTTCATTTCCAATTCAATATCAGAATAATCCAAGTCTATACCACAAACACTAATGCCAAAGAAGCTGGAGTTAAACAGTTCTATGAAGACCTAAAAGACCTTGTAGAACTAACCAAAAAAAAAAGATGTCTTTTTCATCATAGGGGACTGGAATGCAAAGTAGAAAGTCAAGAGATACCTGAGGTAACAGGCAAGTTTAGCGCTTGGAGTGAAAAAATGAAGTAGGGCAAAGGCTTACAGAGTTTTGCCAAGAGAATGCACTGGTCATAGCAAATACCCTGTTCCAACAACATGAGAGATTACTCTACACATGGATATCACCAGATGGTCAATACTGATATCAGATTGATTATATTCTTTGCAGTTGAAGATGGAGAAGCTCTATACAGTCAGCAAAAACAAGCCTGGAGCTGACTGTGGCTCAGATCATGAACTGCTTATTGCAAAATTCAGACTTAAATTGAAGGAAGTAGGGAAAACCATGAGGCCACTAATCAGACCAGATCAGTTGCTCAGTCGTGTCTGACTCTTTGCAACCACATGAATTGCAGCATGCCAGGCCTCCCTGTCTATCACCAACTCCCAGAGTTCACCCAGACTCGTGTCCATCGAGTCAGTGATGCCATCCAGCCATCTCATCCTCTGTCCTCCCCTTCTCCTCCTGCCCCCAATCCCTCCCAGCATCAGAGTCTTTTCCAATGAGTCAACTCTTCGCATGAGGTGGCCAAAGTACTGGAGTTTCAGCTTTAGCATCATTCCTTCCAAAGAACACCCAGGGCTGATCTCCTTTAGAGTGGACTGGTTGGATCTCCTTGGATTATACAGTGGAAGTGACAAATAGATTCAAGGGATTAGATCTGATATAGTACCTGAAGAATTAAGTATGGAGGTTGATGAGATTATACAGGAGGTGGTGATCAAAACCATCAGAAAGAAAAAGAAATGCAAAAAGGCAAAATGGCTGTCTGAGGAGGTCTTTCAAATAGGTGAGAAAAGAAGAGAAGTGACAGGAAAGGAGAAAAGGAAAGAAATATCCATCTGAACAGAGTTCCATAGAATAACAAGGAGATAAGCAAGCTTTCCTAAGTGAACGATGCAAAGAAATAGAGGACAACAATAGAATGGGAAAGACTAGAGATCTCTTTAAGAAAATTAGAGACACCAAAGGAATATTTCATGCAAAGATGGGCACAATAAAGGACAGAAATGGTATGGATCTGACAGAAGCAGAAGATATTAAGAAGAGGTGGCAAGAATATATAGAAAAACTGTACAAAAAAGAGCTTCACGACCAAGATAACCATGATGGTGTGATCACTCACCTAGAGCCAGACATCCTGGAATGCGAAGTCAAGTGGGCCTTAGGAAGCATGACCAGGAACAAAGTTAGTGGAGGTGATGGAATTCCAGCTGAGCTATTTCACATCCTAAAAGATGATTCTGTGAAAGTTCTGCACTCAATATGGCAGCAAATTTGGGAAACTCATCAGTGGCCACAGGACTGAAAGGTCAGTTTTCATTCCAATCCCAAAGAAGAGCAGTGCCAAAGTATGTTCAAATCACTGCAAAATTTGATTCATTTCACATGCTAGCAAAGTAGTGTTCAAAATCCTCCAAGCCAGACTTCAACAGCATGTTCAGGCTGGATTTATAAAATACAGAGGAACCAGAGATCAAATTGCCAGCATCCTTTGTATCATAGAAAAAGCAAGGGAATTCCAGAGAAAAACATCTACTTCTGCTTCATTGACTACACTAAAGCTTTTGACTGTGCAGAACAAACTGTGGAAAATTATTAAATAGATGGGAATACCAGACAATCTTGCCTGCCTCCTGAGAAACCTGTATGCAGGTCAAGAAGCAAGTTAGAACCAGACATGGAATGATGGACTGGTTCCAAATTGGGAAAGGAGTATGTCAAGGCTGTATACCGTCACCCTGCTTATATAAATTATATGCAGTGTACATCACGCAAAATGCCAGATGGGATGAAACACAAGCTATAATTGAGACTGCCAGGAGAAATATCAATAACCTCAGATATGCAGATGATATCACCCTTATGAAGGTGAAAGAGGAGAGTGGAAAAAGCTGGCTTTAAACTCAGCATTCAAAAAATGAAGATCATGACATCCTGTCCCTTCACTTTATGGCAAATAGATGAAGAAAGAATGGAAACAGTGACAGGCTTTATTTTCTTGGGCTCTAAAATTACTACAGATGATGACTGCAGCTACGAAATTAAAAGACACTTGCTGCTTGGAAGAAAAGCTATGACCAACCTAGACAGTGTATTAAAAAGCAAAGACATCATTTGCAGACAAAGGTCTTTATAGTCAAAGCTATAGTTTTTGCAGTAGTCATGTATGCATGTAAGATTTGGGCCATAAAGAAGGCTGAGCACCGAAGAATTGATGCTTTTGTACTGCAGGGTTGGAGAAGACTCTTGAGAGTCTCTTAGACTTCAAGGAGATGGAAGCAGTCAGTACTAAAGAAAATCAATCCTGAATATTCATTAGAAGAACTGATGCTAAAACTGAAACTCCAATACTTTCGCCACCTAATGGGAAGAGCTGATTCATTAGAAAAGACCCTGATGCTGGGAAAGATTGAAGGCAGGAGGAGAAGGGATGTCTGAGGATGAGATAGTTGCATGGCATCTTTTTTCATAGACATGATTTTGAGCAAGCTCCACGAGATGGTGAAGAACAAGGAAGCCTGGCGTGCTGCAGTCCATGGGGTCACAAAGAGTTGGACCCTGACTGAGCGACAGAACAACAACAACAACATGATTGTTGTGTGGACAAAATGAAATAATGTTTGTAAAATTTCTCAGGAAACTGTGATTGACAGCTAAGTGTTAAGATCCCAAGCTCTACAGATGAAACATTTCCGTTTGAACCCCCACCCTACTCACACTGCTCACTAGACCTGAACATGTGACTAAATTTTCATTCCTCCATGATCTCTTTTGTGGTTTGATGATACAAGTACCACTCAGATCTGAGGATGCTAAGAGGATTAAAAGTGAGATAATGCAGTTAAAGTGTTTGGCGTATAATAAGCACTTAATGTTTCCTAATATTATTGTTCTATGTTTATTGACATTCTCCAAAATAGACATATTATATGCCTGTTGCTATTTTCACTTTACTCTATAACTTGAGTTCTACTTTACATAGGAAGAACTAATAGCTGACTGCAAACCCTTCTCTGTTAAGCAGTTGACTGTATAGCTTATTTCTCAGAAAATTACTCTTATGGACACAGTGAGTATGTTTGAGAATTAAAACTAGAGTAAGTGATGTGATAAGCTTCACAAAAAATGTATAAATGAAAATAACTTTCAATTGTGCATCAGACACATGATATATACAGAAAAGAATAAAACTGAAATCAGGGCTGTCTTTAAAATCCGGAGTATGAAGTATCTTGTCCTATGGACCTGAAAACAGGAAAATAGAGTGTTCAGAGGAAATTATGCCTTTCAGAAAGTGGTCCTAAGCATTTATAAACAGCTGGTTAGTGAGTCCAATAGTCTCCACCTCTGGAAGGAAGTAAGAAGAGAGCCTCTCCCTTCATTGTGATAAAATGAATAGGTATTCTGCACACATCAAAGAGCAGGAATAGTACTCTCATTAAAAAGCAATTACTAGCTTGTTAGAGACCACTGACTCATTGATGAAGAGAACTTATATTCATATAAATTCACACAATTTTCTCTAGCTTCTTAATTTTCTTCTCCACTGGTCAGTTAGTTCAGGATGATTCCCTTTGTCAAATGCTTTTGGGTATCTCCTTCCTTAAAAGAGAATACATATATAGCCATCACACATATCAGTCAATGTTAACATAAAAAGAAAAATTAAGCGAACTTCATTTTATAAGAAGGGCAATTTGCAATTTACATTTCTTTTCCAAACTTACTGCTTTGAAAACAATACTTTTTAAATATCAACAGAATTATGGTTTTCTACAACCTGACTATATCATCTCTAGCATGTTAATAAGGGCTTGATAATTGAGAACAAATAATAAAGGTTATTCTGAGATGTTTTAATATTAGTATGTTGAATCAAGTATAAATAAATATGTTAATTTATTCAAATATGAAAATTATGTGACATTTGATGTTCCTGCATAATAAAATGTTAATGTTGAAGGAGGAAGGAATAAAGTATGTTTTCTCAGGTTCTATATCAATGAATAAATCTTTTCATACAAAGCTTTCAGGTATTCCATTGTTACAAGATTGAAGTAGTGTAATTAACGTGTTTCTATAAATCTTTAACTAGAACCTTAAAAGTCTAGTTATAAAATATAGTTTCCTTCCTATCTATACATATTTGTTTTTCACTATATTAATTATATTACTGACATTAGCTTTTTGTAATTTAAAGTATTGCATAACCCATTTATTCTGAAGACTGGTGTATTTAGAAAGTTTAATATATCAATTACTTTAGGATTGCGTAAGTAAAGAATTCAATGGGATAATGCCTTGAATAGGCAAAATAATCTTGAGAAAGGAGAATGGAACTGAAGGAATCATAGTCATGACTTCAGACTACAAAGCTATAGTAATCAAAACAGTATGATACTGGAACAAAAGCAGACATATCAGTGGAAGAGAAAAGAAAGCCTAGAAATAAGCTCGCAAACTTATGGTCAATTAATCTATGACAAAGGAGGCAAGAGTATACAATGGACAAAAGACAATCTCTTCAATAAGTAGTACTGGGAAAACTAGACAGCAACATGTAAGAGAATAAAATTATAACACTCTCAAACACCATATACAAAAAATAATCTCAAAGTGGGTTAAAGAGCTAAACGTAAAATGGGATACTCTAAAACTCCTAGAGGAAAAAATAAGCAGAACACTCTGACAAACATCACAGTGATATTGTTTTGGATCTGTCTCCTAGAGTAGTGGAAACAAAAGTAAAAATAAGCAAGCAAAACCTATTTAACTTAAAAGCTTTTGCACAGTGAAGAAAATTAAAATGAAACAAAGAGACAACCTATGAAATGGGAGAAAATGTTTGCAAACTATGAGACTGATAAAGGACTTACCTCCAAAATATACCAACAGCTTACACTGCTATCCCTCTCTCTCTATATATATATATGCACACACACATACACACACACATATATAAATCAAGTAACTCAATCAAAAATGGGTAGACTTAAATAGACATTTCCCCAAAGAAAACATACAGAAGGCCAACAGGCACATGACAAGGTGATCAACATCATTAATTATTAGACAAATGAAAATCAAAACTGCAATGAGGTATCAGCTCACTCCAGTCAGAATGGCCATCATCAAAAAATCTACAAATAGTAAATGCTGGAGAGGGTGTAGAGGAGAGGAAACCCTCCTACATTGTTGGTGGGAATGTAAATTGGTGCAGTCACTATGATGAACAGATGCAGGTTCTTTACAAATTGAAAATAGAGTTACCGTGTAATACAGCAATCCTATTTCTGGGCATATATGTGGAAAAGACAAAAACTAACTTGAAAAGATACTTGCACTGCAATGTTCATGGCAGCATTTTTTAGAATAGCCAAGACATGGCAGCAACCTAAATGTCCATCAACAGATAAATGAATAAAGAGATGTGTGTATATATACACACAAAATGGAATATTCTTCTTGTTGTTCAGTCACTAAGTCATATCTGACTCTACCACCTGTTGCATTGCAGCATTCCAGGCTCCTCTGTCTTCCATTATCTCCCAGGGTTTGCTCAATTTCATGTACCCTGAGTCAGTGATGTTACCTAACCATTTCATCCTCTGCCACCATCCTCTCCTTTTGCATTCAGTCTTTCCCAGCATCAGGGTCTTTTCCAATGAGTCTGTCAGGTGGCCAAAATATTGGAGCTTCAGCCTCAGTCCTTCCAATGAATATTCAGGATTGATTTCCTTTAGGATTGACTGGTTTGATCTCCTTGCTGTCCAAGAGACTCTCAAGAGTCTTCTCCAGCAGCACTATTTGAAAGGCCCAATTCTTTAGCACTCAGTTTTCTTTATGGTTCAACTCTCACATCCATACATGACTACTGGGAAAACCATAGCCATAAAAGAGTGGAAATAATGCCATTTGTAGCAACAATGTTGAACCTAAAGATTAACATACTATGTGAAGTAAGTCAGAAAGGTAAAGAAAAATATTACATGATATTGCTGATATATGGGATCTAAAAAAAACACAAATGAAATTTTTTACAAAACAGATTCATACACATAGAAAACAAATGTATGGTTACAAAAGGGACAGGGGGAGGATGAATTGGGAGTTTGGGATTAGCAGATACATACTACTATATATAAAATGGATAACCAGTGAGGACCTACTCTAGAGCACAGGGAACTATTTTTAATAACATGTATTAATATATAATAGTAAAGAATCTGAAAAAATAATACAAATATAAACTATCACTTTTATGTACTTGGAGAAAGAAATGGCAACCCATTATTCTTGCCTGGAAAACTCTAAGGACAGAGGATGTAGTCTGTGAGTCGCAAAGAGGTGGACATGACTGGCAACTTTCACTTCACTTGATGTACACCTAAAACATTATAAATCAACTACAATTTAAAAAACAGCAAAAAAAAAAAAGTACAAATAGTCACAAAGGAGCTCACAGAATGGGATGGGCTATTGCCCCACATAGAGTTCAAGGCCCTCTCATGTCTCTTAATTTCCTGACAATTATTTGGTTAACAGAAGGCTTCTTCATTTCTGTCACTGTCAAGAAAAAGCTTGATATTATTAAGAAACATCATCACAACACTACAAGGCTGATACAAGTCCAGTATCTTTTAGCCCTTGTTGGTTTTGTAGACAATATATTCCTTATTTACAAATTTCATTTAATTCGCCTCATGTTATAAGTTAGAAATAAGCTCACCTGGTATGTTCCCCACTCAAATAAAAGACTCCAGTTTGAAACCAAAGGGCACTCCTCTTAGTGCCTTCTGAGATACCTTCACTGTAGAGGCATTAGTACCTTACTGTCTTCCCTCCTGGAGCCTTTGGGTCACCTGTGTTAGTAAATTGGCCATGGACTTCTGATGCAAGAGACTGCACTCCAAGGCCCCATACTATCCACCAATAGAAGAGCAATCACTGGCCACATACTGTCCTGTCCTGGAAACAGAGGATCTTAAAGATCCCAAGCCTGTGACCCTCTATACCCAGCTGCCTATTATGTCTTAGGTCATGTAAGCCACATCCCACAAACTTGTTTTTTATAGAATGGAGCCATATCTGGACCTGAAAGAGGAAGTGGCTTCCCTGTCCTCAAACCCATGCCAGATGGCATAAAACTGGAGGAGGACACCCCTTTCCCAGACCCTTTGATTACATAGGGAGTCCTTTGGGTTCAGTTGAGTTGGTATCAGTTGAATTGATACCATCCTCATATATGTACTGAGGCCACATTCTTTGGAATATTGCTGAGTTCCATGCCTTCACTTGGTTGTCCCTGATAAAGGACTAGATCCAACCATCAGCACAGTCAGCCAAACCTCAGGTAGTCATCCTAGCACTGGATGACTTGGCCAATAAATGGCTATATCTTCATGTTTTTACAAACTATTTAGCAATTGTGCAAGAGTTGCCCCTGGCAGTAGTTGTTGTTGTTCAGTCATCCAGTTGTGCCCAACTCTTTGAGACACCCTGGACTGCAGCATACCAGGCCTCCCTGTCCCTTACCATCTTCTGGAGTTTGCCCAAGTTTGTGTCCATTGCATTGGTGAAGTACTTATTCCCAGCCTCCATAATCTAGATTTTATTTAATTTTTGGGGGATAGGATGACAGATTCTTCAGACTAGCCAATAGTCCATAGATCCTGCTTCTGACCTGGGCCATTACAACAACCCAAGGTTCACCAGCTTTGCAGTACCTGGGGAGCTTAGGTTGCTTGCCCAAGCAATTCAATCAGTACATCCTTGTGTAGGAACCATGCATTAGTATTTTTAAAGATCCCTAGTTGTCTACAGTGCACTAAATAGTTGGAAAATTACCCTGAAGCCACTGCCCAAAGACTCTGGTAGATTCTTAGTTCTTAAAGTCTTTTCCACTTAGAGAAGATTTTCAACATATCTTTTAGGGTAGGATTAGTATTAATAAACTCCTTTAGTTGTTGCTTGCATGAGAAATTCATCTCACCTTCAACTTTAGATGATAATCTTGTTGTGTAAAACATCCTACTTTGCAGGTTTTTCCTTTTCAGCACTTTGAATATAACATGCCGCTCCTTTCTGGCCTGCAAAATTTCTATAGAAAAATCAGATGATGGTCTTATGGGGATTCCCTCCTATATGGCTCTTTGTTTTTCTCCTGCTGCTTTTAGAATTCTTTCTTTAACTCTTGCCACTTTAATTATGATACATTTTGGTGTAAGTCCATTTGGATTTATCTTATTTGGGACCCTTTGTGCTTCCTGTTCCTAGATGTCTGTTTCCTTCTTCTTGTTTGAAAACTTTTCAACTGTAATATCAGTAAGTACATGTTCAATCTCCTCTGTCTCTCTCTTCTCCCCCCAGGACTCCTATAATAGTTCTGGCAAGTTTGATGTTGTGTCAGAGATATCTTAAACTGTTCTCCTTTTTTTCTCCTGTTGCTCTGATTAGATGATTTACATTATACTATCTTCCAGATCACTTATGAGTTCTTCTGTATCACTTTGAATGTTGTTTTTCATATTTGTTATTTTATTCTTCAGTTCTACCTGATTATTTTTATATTTTCTAGTTCTTTGTTAAAATTTTCACTGTGTTCATTTATTCTTTTCCCTAACTCAGTTAGGATTTTTATTACTAATGCATTGAGTTCTTGATTTGGTAAATTATTTCTGCTTCACTTGTTGTTTTTGAACAACTAGTTTTTGAACAAACTCTTTTGTATTCTAATTTTTCTTCTGTCTTCTAATTTTGCTTAAGTTTCTCTGCTTGTATGAAATTAGGTGAAACAGTTACCTATTATTGTGGTCTTGAATAAATATGAGGGAGCATCCCTATATGGATTGCATGTGCCAGTTGTTTTGGTGGAAGAGCTGGATCTGACATGAACACAAGTCACATCTTTTTCCAGGGTGCACTGGCGGTTATCACCTTGGTAGGAGGCAGAGCTGGAGATGGAGCAACTAGAGCCAGAGGCAGTGTGAGCCAAGGCTTCCCCTCTGCCCAGTGGCCAGCATCACCCTACTGGGGCTGGGACTGGGTCCCAAGATGCTGACGCTGAAGCCCTAAAGTTTAGGGCTGAATGGGCTCCATTACTTTTAAGTGTGTGCTCTCTCCCCTCCCAGGAGAACATACCTGCCCTAGAGGGCAGAAGTGATGTGGCAAGAAAGGCTGGTGGGGGCACTTGGTTTCAGTCTGGTGGCAGGCTACCAATGGGACTTCTGATATGCTGTTTGTGTGAGTGCTGGGAATGTCTGACCCCTGCTAAGATGCCACTTTGGGTCTGAGCTGCTTTTGTGTCTCACAGCTGAGATCTCAATCAACTGAGATCACCCTGGCTCCTGTGCGGAGCTTCATTGTGAAGCAACAGCCACACGCAGGCAAACTTCAGCAGCAGAGTCCAGGCTTCCCACAACCCTCTCATTAGTCCCACTGACCCTCTAGCCAGCCCAGGGGGCTTGTCTTCCTTGTGTCAGACCCCAGCCTGGGGCATCCAGTGTATGCTAAAACTGCTCACTTCCTGGGGAGGATGCTCACTCACACAAGCTCCCTTCTCTAATTAGTGACCCCCCACCCTCCCGGGGCACAGGTCCTGACCTGATTGCTTCTCTTCCCTTTTTATCTGATTTTATGTGTATTTTTTTTATGTCCTTGGTTGTATAGGAACCTTCTGCTAGTCTTCAGTTATTTTTCAGTGAGAATTATTCCACACATAGATATATTTTTTATGTGTTCTTGGGGAGGTGCCCTCCACATCCTCCTACTCATCCATCTTGATCTCCCCATTTTAACTGTGATTAGAGAATGGTGCTAGTGACTGGCTAGTTTAAGGTCAGAGAGCAATGTCTGTTTTAGTTCTGTTTACTGAAATTAATGAGTGAAAGATAACTCATCTTTATCTACCAAACCTTCTAAAATAAGAATTCAAAATTGAAGGAAGAATTATTCTAGAGGAGCATTCACATTAATGACTTTATAACAATATCTATATCTATATCTTCATATATATATCTATCTTTATATATATATATCTTTATATCTATCTATCTATCTATCTATCTATATAAATATATATATATATCTTCAAATAGCTCTCATCTTACCTACTGATGGTACATATGAGTGAGCAATATTCAGGTAAGCTGCATAAATATAAAAATTCTGTTTAAAAGAATATTCATTAATAAAATTCTTCAAAACTTTCCTAGTTTCAAGATTTATTATTTGTCCTCTGTCCTTCTTTTAGTAATTACCAGACATTAGCTTGCTGCTGCTGCTAAGTCGCTTCAGTCGTGTCTGACTCTGCGCGACCCCATAGACGGCAGTCCACCAGGCTACCCTGTCCCTGGGATTCTCCAGGCAAGAACACTGGAGTGGGTTGCCATTTCCTTCTCCAATGCATGCAAGTGAAAAGTGACAGTGAAGTCGCTCTGTTGTGTCCAACTCTTAGTGACCCCATGGACTGCAGCCAACCAGGCTCCTCCATCCATGGGATTTTCCAGGCAAGAGTACTGGAGTGGGGTGCCATTGCCTTCTCCGGACATCAGCTTATTTTGCCTCAAAACTTGATTTAATAAGCAAAAGGGCTTTATTTTTATTTACTTTTAAAATAAAAAATTTCCTTTACATTTTGCCAGTCTTCTAGTCAGCCCTTTAGTCATAAATGAAACCAATTAAGAGAAAAAAAAATTCAGGCTAATCTCTTGAAAACTCTTAAGCTTTTGAAAAAGGCTGGATATTTCATTAGTGTGGTTACTTCAAGGCTAACAATCATAGCTGACTGTTGGAATCTAATTCATTTAAGAGTAATCATATTCTGAGCATAATGGTTTCTAAACAATTCTTTAGGATGAGATAAAAACTCAATTTGAGGGCAAAAACTATTCTGCTTCCATTTTAATTTTAATTAAAGAATATGGAAACCAAAGTAATAGGTTTTTATCAACTCAAACAAATAGCTGAACCAGACTGTTATTAAAATTTAAAAATTCAGACTAACAATGTAAATGAAAATGTGATTGAGCTCTGAATTGATTTTTAGTTATGCATAATTAATAAGCTTTTAAGACTCTGAAAAAATGCACGGCAGGCTGCTCACTAAGAAATAAAACAGAATTTATCCTATGTGACATTTAAAAATGAGCCCCAGATAGGATATAATATATTTTATTTGTAACTATTTTAATGATAAAAATGTATTAATATTATCTGAGCATACAGGAAAAAAGATAGCAGATTTCTTTATGGGAAAGAAAAAATAATCTGTTTGGCTGCAACTTCTTGTTAGCAACAGTAGAGCAAAATTTTCTAGAAATCCAAAGAAAGCAAGTATGAGCCAAGGATTTTCAATCTGGCCAAGTTCTTTTTGATGTTTCAAGACTACAGAAAGACAATGCAGGCTGCAAACATATAAATACAATTTAAGGATTGCTTCATACATGTGCGCTTTATGAGGGATCTGCTAAAGGACAAACTTCATTAGTCCCCAAAATGACTGGGGACACTGGTCCCAGAGAACTGAATACATTTAATAACAATTCTAAGATTAAAACAATGTTAGGGATATGGGTGGAAAATAATATGCAAATGTTTTGAATTATGACACAGCAAGATAACACAACTAAGAGGATAAAAAAGCAAGAAGAATGGGAGAGTAGAATGCCTTCATTGATGGCTTTGCACCTCCCAACTTCTCTGCATAGTTGGGAGAAGCACAAGAAAGGAAAGTAAATATTATGAACATTAAAGACAGTTATTTGTATATAAATGTTACCCCTAGAACAAAAACATAAGCCTTCTTACAATCGACTAGCGTGAATCATTGTTACCAGTTATCCAATCCAACTAATTTAGGTGTTGCTGTGAAAGGAATTTGGATCTCTGATTTAAGTCCCAACTCAGGTGATTTTAAGGTATAAAAAGGGAGATTCTGTCAGAGGAGTTTGATCTAACCAGGAGAGTTTTCTGAAAATAGAATCAGGTCGTCCCTGCACTCAGAGGCTCCCCACAGCACACTGCTGACAGTCTGGTGAGGATTTCCTCTTCCTGACTGCCTGTGCTGTGCAATGGACTTTTTTAGCCAACACCAATGATTGAACGAGCCAACTTCTTATAATAAATATTTCTCTCTACCTATCTATATACTTATCTATCTTTTAATCCATCTCTGTCTAGGTATAAGCATACATGTATGCATAGGTATATGCATGTATGTGTAGGCAGATACACACATACATGCATCTCTTTCCCTGGAAAATAGAATTAGCAAAGAGAATCCATCAGCATATTTTTATACTAAGTAGGGTTTATTCCAGGAGGATACAAGTAATTTAATATTGATTTACATTAATATAATTCATCCTATCTAGACACCTAAGAAGAAAGTCATATCACCTTTTTCACAATTGCTGAAAAACCCTTCAACAAAGTTCAATTCCTATTTCTAATAGTAACACTTATTTATAGAAACTAATGGATAACTCCTTACTCTGATAAGGCTTCAGTCTCAAAGCTAAACCAATGTCAGAAAAAAGATACTTCTAAAGGTACGTCTAGTCAAGGCTACGGTTTTTTCCAGTGGTCACATATGGATGTGAGAGTTGGACTGTGAAGAAAGCTGAGCGCTGAAGAATTGATGCTTTTGAACTGTGGTGTTGGAGAAGACTCTTGAGAGTCCCTTGGACTGCAAGGAGATCCAACCAGTCCATCCTAAAGGAGATCAGCCCTGGGATTTCTTTGGAAGGAATGATGCTAAAGCTGAAACTCCAGTACTTTGGCCACCTCATGCGAAGAGTTGACTCATTGGAAAAGACTCTGATGCTGGGAGGGATTGGGGGCAGGAGGAGAAGGGGATGACAGAGGATGAGATGGCTGGATGGCATCACTGACTCGATGGACGTGAGTCTGAGTGAACTCCGGGAGCTGGTGATGGACAGGGAGGCCTGGAGTGCTGCGATTCATGGGGTCACAAAGAGTTGGACACGGCTGAGCGACTGAACTGAACTGAATGTCAGGAGTAAGGAAGGAATATTTACTTTCTTCATTACTCTTTGCTGTTATGTTGGAGTATTGGTTAATACAAAGTGACAAGAGACAACAGTTATCGTGTTTGGAAATTGAAACATGAAAGTGCATACTTTTGTAAATAACATGATAGTGCACCTGAAAAACTCAACAGGATCAATGTTAAAGCTTATATAGATAATAAGAGAATGCAGTAAAGGAGCAAGATAAAAAACTGACATAAAAATTGTAATAGCTTTCATATGTGTTAATAATAGCCACTTAAAAAATATCATGGAAGAGTAGATTGCATTTGCAATAATTATAGAAATACAAAATACTTGAGAATAAACAAACAGTGGCAAAACCTGCCCAAGGAGTACTTAGCAACACACATGAAAAATAGTAGATTTTAAAAATGTAAAGATCCTTATGTAGATTAGTTTGTCACCAACAAGTTTTTTTTTTTTTCACTTATAATATAGACAAGTTTACTTTAAAGTTCATGTGGGAAATCCAACATCCAATAGCTAAAGCCAGCTGTTAAAATACATTAAAAGCATCTCTTATTAAAACAGTGTTGAATAGATATAAACAGACAAAATAATAGAGTGAAATAGAAAAGCATGTCCAGATACTCATGGACATTTAGTTTATGGTAAAGGAAGTATCTCAAATCCCTCAGGAAAATAGATTCAAAAATAAATGTTGTTAATACACCAGTAGCCATCAGGAGAAAAGTAAAGATTAGATTCTGTAACTCACACCATACACTGCAATAAACTCTATAATAACTTTGATATTTGGAGAGCCATTCAAACTATGACTCAGTGTATAGAAGTAATAAAAGAAAAAGTTGGGGCTTCTCTGGCGGCACAGCAGTAAAGAATCCACCTGCCAATGATGGAGACACAGGTTTGATCCCTGCTTCAGGAAGATCCCATGTGCCATGGAGCAGCTAAGCCTGTGCACCATAACTGCTGAGCCTGTGCTCTAGAGCCCGGGAACCACAATTCCTGAGCTCGGGTGCCACAACTACTGAAGCTTGTATGCCCTAGAGCCTGAACTCCACAACAGGAAAAGTCACCACAATGAGGAGCCCTTTCATCACAACTAGAGAGTAGCCCCTCTCACCACAACTAGAGAAAAGCCTGCACAGCAACAAAGACTCAGCACAGCCAAAAGGAAATAAATACGTAAATTTTTTTAAAAAATAAAAAGTTTATAGATTCAACTGTATAAAATAAGAAAAACACTTGATGACAACAACAAAACAAAGCAAAATCATAGCCGAAGTAAAATGGAAAGTATATTTGCAATTTTATAACTTATATCACAGATAGATGGCTAATGTTTATATATTGAAAATAGTTACTAATATTCTCAATATACAAGAATATGAAGAAGAAAAAGAACAAAAACCAAAGTAACAAATGGACAAAACCCATAAACAGAACATGGGAAAAGATAAACAAGTGTTCCTTAAAAATACACAAAGAACCTCAGCTTTGCTCAGAGTTAGAAATATACAAATGAAAGCTACACAGATACCATTTTTTTCACATATAATACTGACAAACAAAAATGACTTATCAACTCACTGTGAAATCAAGATTATGAAGAAATAGGCACTCTCACATTTTTCTTCTCTGCATCTACCTTGAAGACTTGGCTCCACAAATACAAAATGAAATATGCACAAAATTACTTATTGCAGCATCAGTTAAAATAACAAATGATTAAAAACACAAATATCCATCCATCAAAAGGAGGTTGATTAAATGAATTGTGGCACAATCTCATAATGGAATTCTGTGGAGCTTAAAAAAAAGGAAAGGAGACAAAAATCTCTATGATCTTACAGTTAGTGATGTTCATGACACATTGTTAAGTGAAAAATAATTCAAGGAGCAGAGGGTATAGTTCAGTTCAGTTCAGTCACTCAGTCTTGTCCATAGCTAGTGTGACTGATTTTGGTAAGAGAGAAGGGGAAATAAGAATATCTATTTATTCACCATATAATTATTAATTATTCATTTTTCAAAATGAAACACAGGGAGGATAAACCAGAATCTAGTGCAGTACTTAATGAAGAAAATGCTACCTATAAGAGGATCAAAGGAAGGAGTGGAGGCGGGGTGCAGAATGAGAGCCTGGATTCTTATTAGTTCTGCTGTAACAAGACATATCATTCCCTTAAATCATTATGATGTACAAAATTGCATAATAAAATCCACAGGAAAACACAAGGTTAGAGGCACAAAACTCAAAAAATCATCAGTAACATATTTAAAAAAGTAGGAATCCAATAAAGGTGATAAACATGTAAAATGTTTAAGAAATATATAAATATTATAGTAAACATGGCACTCTATCATGAAACAGACCTAAAGTTGCCATGTGAAAGTGGCTGTCAGCAGGGTTGCAGCATGTGAGTTACTGTGAGGTGGGGGAGCGGGTGGAGAAAAAAAGTTGTGACAGCAAATGTGGACGATGGGGCTTGCAACACAACAGCCTCAGTCGTAAGCTGAGGCTGCAAGTGGATGCTTCAGGTCTGTGTATGTTTGCTTATATGGATTCTTTCTTCTCCAGGGGCAACTGGATGAGGTTTCCTGCTGATGCACTGTGTGTGTGTATGTACATGCTCACGCACTCAGTCTTGTCTTACTCTTTGTGACTCCATGAACTGTAGCCCACCAGGCTCCCCTGTCCATGGAATTTTCCAGGTAAGAATACTGGAGCATACTGCCATTTCCCTCTCCAGGGCATCTTCCCAACTGAGGAACTGAACCTGCATCTCTTAAGTCTCCTACATTGGCCAGCAGCTTCTTTACCAGCTGAGCCATCTGGGAAGCTCCATATTGCATCTAAGCAAAGTCAATTTTACATCATGCTCATTTATATGAATGGTGTTGGAACACATCAGTGTTTTCCCAAACATGATGCTATTTTCACTCTTGAATAGTGCACATGCAAAGATGAATTTGTATCCAGAAAGGATGAAAGACCCTCCTAAAATGAAATACAAGCACACCAGTGTATGTGCATAGCACATTGACAGCACAACCATTTGAAGAAAAGGATTATTTCTGTTAATGTTTGAAAAAAAATATCCCTGACTGCACATCCTTAGTGAGATGTATTCTCAGGACTAAAGTACTGAGAAAAATATGTTAAATATTACTTATGCAGTACTTATGGATTTATTGTTAATACCAATGTTGGCAATGTAATTTTGAGACTCTGTATATATTATAGAATACAGTAAAATAAATGTATTGATATTTTAGGTACTAGAATTTTTCACTGTAAGAAAAAAGATATATGAATTTAAAAGAATACAACAAAGAAAACCCTCTCTGATTTTGGATTAGAAATATTAATGAGATTTATGCTTATTAAAGCATATTTTATAATCTTTCTCTTTACAAAAACAGGTCTCAAAAGATACCTTGGAGGTAGTTAGCACACCCATTGCCTGGATCTTGGTTTCTAAGGAATTACTTTTGCACCAACCTGATATAATTGCTTATACAAAAGAATTAGGACTTAAAAAATTGGTTAATTCCAGGCCTGATACAGAAAAGTGCACAGTGAGGCTGAGGTAGCCTGTGCCAGAAAGAGCCCAAATGTAAATGAGGTAATACAAAAAATGGCTCAAGGCCCATCTTGAAGCGATCTCCACTAGAAAATTTTGATAATTTGCACACCAAAAAGAGAATAATGACAGTAATTATTATGCACTGAATAACAAAGAAAAATTCATTATTCTTAATGCACAAAAGCATAAAAGCTAAGATTTATAAGTGAGTTCATTAAAACTGTCTATCAAAAGACACCATAAAAGGAGTGAAATGACAAGCTTCAAAGTACATGATATTTGCTTAATGTACAACTGACAAATGATTGTTGTCTCAAATATATAAAAACTTTTACATATTAATGAGATAAAGAAAAACAACTTGATACTAAACTTATTAAGAGTTGAGTAATAAACAGTTCAAAAGAACAAATGGTCCATGAATATGTGAGCTTTTTTTAATATATCATTACTAAGTAGTGAGATGGATATATTAAAGCCAACTAACTCTCTCATACTGACCAGCCTGCCAAGATGAAAGACCCCGATGGTACAAGTGTTTTCCAAGATGTGGAGAAATGATGCTCCTCACCTGCTCATGGTTGTTTAAACTTCTGCAGTTCCTTTAGAAAACTTACATTACCTGCTGAAGTTGTTGATACATTCTCTAGGGTTCAGCAAGAGTCCTGATGCACATAGCTCATGGCTGTGTTTCTCATTGAAACAACACATTGGAAAGGGGCAATAGTCTATGGACACTACAATAGATCAAAAATTTTTGTGATAGTCCTATAATGAATAATGGGCAATCAGGAAAGTGAACTAAATAGATCTACAGATGCAGGATATTTGAACACCCTTAATGCACTATTGGGGGGAAGGCAATGGCACCCCACTCCAGTACTCTTGCCTGGAAAATCCCATGGACGGAGAAGCCTGGTGGGCTGCAGTCCATGGGGTCGTGAAGAGTCGGACATGACTGAGTGACTTCCCTTTCACTTTTCACTTTCATGCATTGGAGAAGGAAATGGCAACCCACTCCAGTGTTCTTGCCTGGAGAATCCCAGGGACAGAGCCTGGCGGGCTGCCGTCTGTGGGGTTGCACAGAGTCGGACACGACTGAAGCGACTTAGCATCAGCAGCAGCAGCAATGCACTATTGAGTGAAAGAGGTGAGAAAAATACACAGATGATTCCACTTCAGTAAAATGGAAGAACAGAACATTAAGCAATCAGTTATTTAAGGTTGCATACATAGGTAATAAAAAAAAATATGGGCTTAAAACTCAACATTCAAAAACTAAGATCATGGCATCCAGTCCACACTTCATGGCAACTACATGGGGAAAAAAATGGAAACAGTGACAGACTTTATTTTCTTGGGCTCCAAAATCACGGTTACTGCAGTAATAAAATTCAAAGATGCTTACTCCTTGGAAGAAAAGCCATGACAAACCTAGATAGTATATTAAAAACTAGAGACATCGCTTTGCTGAAAAAGGTCCATATAGTCAAAGCTATGGTTTTCAAGTAGTCATGTATGGATGTGAGAGCTGGACCATAAAGAAGTCAAAGTGGTGAAGAACTGATGCTTTCAAATTGTAGTGCTGGAGAGTACTCTTCAGAGTCCCTCAGACTGCAAGGAAATCAAATAAGTCAATTATAAAGAAATCAACTCTGAATACTCATTGGAAGGACTGGTGCTGAAGCTGAAGACTTTGGCCAACTGATGCAAAGAACAGACACATTGGAAAAGACCCTGATGCTGGGAAAGATTGAAGCCAGGAGGAGAAGGGGACAACAGAGGATGAGATGGTTGAATAGCTTCACCAACACAATTGACAGGAGTTTGAGCAAATTCCAGGAGATAGTGAAGGACAGGGAAGCCTGATGTGCTTCAGTCCATGGGGTCACAAAGAGTTGAACATGACTTAATGACTGGAAAACAACAACAACAAAAAGATAGGTAGTACCAGATGATAAAACTACATTGAAAAAAATTAAAAAAAAATATAAACACAAAGTCAAAAGGATTGTTATTTCTGGAGATAAACAAGAAAATGGAATTGAACAGGACTGTGTAGAAGACTTCAGAAGACAGGATGCTTTATGTATACATATATTTATATAAATGCTTATCAGTTCACTTCACTGTCTCAGTTGTGTCTGGCTCTTTGTGATCACATGGATTGCAGGAAGCCAGGCTTCCCTGTCCATCACCAACTCCTGGAGCTTGCTCAAACTCATGTCCATCGAGTTACTGATAACATCCAACTATCTTATCCTCTGTCAAACCCTTCTCTTCCTGCCTTCAGTCTTTCCCAGCATCAGGGTCTTTTCTAAGGAGTCAGTACTTTGTATCAGGTGCCCAAAGTATTGGAGCTTCAGCTTCAGTATCAGTCCTTCCAATGAATATTAAGGATTGATTTCCTTTAGGATTGACTAATTTTATTTCCTTGCAGTCCAAGAGACTCTCAAGAGTCTTCTCCAACACCATAGTTCAAAAGCACCAATTCTTCAGTGCTCAGCTTTCTTTATAGTCCAACTCTCACATCCATACATGACTACTGAAAAAATCATAGCTTTGACTATGCAGACCTTTGTCAGCAAAGTAATGTCTCAGCTTTTTCATGCTATCTAAGTTTGTCATAGCTATTCTTCCAAGGAGCAAGTGTCTTTTAATTTCATGGCTGCAGTCACCATCTTCAGTTATTTTGGAATGCAAAAATATAAAGTCTGTTGCTGTTTCCATTTTTTCCCCATCTATCTGCCATGAAATCATGGGACTGGATGCCATGATCTTAGTTTTTTGAATGTTGAGTTAAGCCAGCTTTTTCACTCTCCTCTTTCACTTTCATCAAGAGTCTCTTTAATTCTTCTTTGGTTTCTGCCATAAGTGTGGTGTCATCTGCATATCTGAGGTTATTGATACTTTTCCTGGCAATTTGATTCCAGTTTGTGCTTCATCCAGCCCAACATCTCTCATGATGTACTCTGCACATAAGTTAAATAAGCAGGGTAACCATATACAGCCTTGACATAATCCTTTCCCAGTGTTCCATGTCCAGTTCTTACAGTTGCCTCTCGTCCTGCATACAGATTTCTGAGGAGGCAGGTAAGGTGGTCTGATGTTCCCATTTCTTTAAGAACTTTCCACAGTTTTTTGTGATCCACACAGTTAAAGGTTTTTAGCATAATCAATGAAGCAAAAGTAGATGTTTTTCTGGAATTCTTTTGCTTTTTCTATGATGCAACGGATGTTGGCAATTTGATCTCTGGTTCCTTTGCCTTTTCTAAATCTAGCTTGAACATCTGAAATTTCTCAGTTCATATACTAGCCTAGCTTGGAGAATTCTCAGCATTACTTGTGTGAGATGAGTACAATTGTGCAGTAGTTTGAATATTCTTTGTCATTGGCTTTCTTTTGATTGGAATGAAAACTGACCTTTTCCAGTCCTGTGGCCACTGCTGAGTTTTCCAAATTTGCTGGCATATTCTGGGTATTCTTTGGAAGGAATGATGCTAAAGCTGAAACTCGAGTACTTTGGCCACCTCATGCAAAGAGTTGACTCATTGGAAAAGATTCTGATGCTGGGAGGGATTGGGGACAGGAGGAAAAGGGGACGACAGAGGATGAAATGGCTGGATGGCATCACTGACTCGATGGACATGACTGACTTGATGGACATGAGTCTGAGTGAACTCCGGGAGTTGGTGATGGACAGGGAGGCCTGGCGTGCTGCGATTCATGGGATCGCAAAGAGTTGGACACGACTGAGTGACTGAACTGAACTGAACTGAGTGCAGCACTTTCACAGCATCATTTTCAAGGATTTGAAATAGCTCAACTGGAATTCCATCACCTCCACTAGCTTTGTTCGTAGTGATGCTTCCTAAGGCCCACCTGACCTCACACTCCAGGATGTCTGACTCCAGGTGAGTGATCACACCATTGTGGCTATCTGGGTCACTAAGATCTTTTTTGTATAGTTCTTCTGTTTATTTTTGTCACCTCTTTTTAACATCTTCTGCTCCTATTATGTCCATACTGTTTCCATCCTTTACTGTGCCCGTATTTGCATGAAATGTTCCCTTGGCATCTCTAATTTTCTTGAAGGGATCTTCTGTTGTTTACCTCTATTTCTTTGCATTGTTCACTTAGGAAGGCTTTCTTATCTCTCCTTGCTATTCTTTGGAACTCTGTATTCCGATAGATATATCTTCCCTTTTATCCTTTGCCTTTTGCTTTTCTTCTTTTCTCAGCTACTTGTAAGGCCTCCTCAGACAACCATTTTGCTTTTTGCATTTCTTTTTCTTCATGATGGTTTTGATCACCACCTCCTGTACAATGTCATGAACCTCCATCCATAGTTCTTCAGGCACTCTTTCTATCAGATCTAATCCCTTGAATCTATTTGTCACTTCCACTGTATAATCATAAGGGATTTATTTTAGATCATACCTGAATGGTCTAGTGGCTTTCCCTACTTTCTTCAGTTTATGTCTGAATATTGCAATAAGGTGTTCATGATCTGAGCCACAGTCAGCTCCAAGTCTTGTTTTTGGTGACTTTATAGAGCTTCTCCATCTTCGACTGCAAAGAATACAATCAACATGATTTCAGTATTGACCATCTGGTGATGTCCATGTGTAGAGTTGTCTCTTGTGTTGTTGGAAGAGGGTGTTTGCTATGACCAGTGCATTCTCTTGGCAAAACTCTATTAGCCTTTTCCCTGCTTCAGTTTGTACTCCAAGGCCAAACTTGCTTGTTACTCCAGGTATCTCCTGACTTTCTACTTTTGCATTACAGTACCCTAGCATGAAAAGGACATCTTTTTAGTTGTTAGTTCTAGAAGGACTTGTAGGTCATCATAGAACCATTCAACTTTGGCTTCTTTGGCATTGGTGATTGGAGCATAGACTTGGATCACTGTGATATTGAATGATTGACTTGGAAATGAGCAGAGATCATTCTGTCACTTTTGAAATTGCACCCAAGCACTGCATTTTTTGACTCTTTTGTTGACTATGTGGGCTACTCCATTTCTTCTAAGGGATTCTTGCCCACAATAGTAGATATAATAGTCATCTGAATTAAATTCACCTATGCCTGTCCATTTTAGCTCACTGATTCCTAAAATGTCAATGTTGACTCTTGTCATCTCCTATTTGACCAGTTCCAATTTAGCTTGATTCATGGACCTAACATTCCAGGTTCCTATACAGTACTGTTCTTTACAGCATCAGACTTTACTTCCATCATAAGTCACATCCACAACTGGGCATTGTTTTGCATATATGAATATATAGATATAGTTCTTAGGCTGGATAGTAATTATATGTCTGCTTCTTGTATATCATGTGAAAGCAAAAGTTCTAATTTCTGTTTTACTGGAGAAAAATCCACTCCTATTGCCTGTAATTAATAGAGCACACAAACACAAATTTGTGGTTGCTATGAAAAATCATATTGGCTTCTTTATAAATAAGCACACATCAGGGTCAGTGACCAAGAAGTGGAAGGTTCTCAGGGCAGTTTCTGAGGATCTCTGAAGAGTTGGGCAAGTCCACCACTTTTAGCACCAGGAAAGAGGGCATGATAATTGGGGTATCATAGAAGCAAAATGTCACATTTAGTCCTCGTACCATTGCCTTTCTTCTGTCCTCAACCCAAGATGAGTCAGAAGAATCAGAGCAAGTGGAGGAGGAATGATAGTGGAAGCTGGAGGGGGTGTTGGGGAGATGAGGAACTGCAGCAAGGACCCATCCCTTTCCCTTCTCTCTGCTGAGAGGGACATGCCAGAGAAAAGGAATATTCAACTAAAATAATTTGCAGCTGATTTTATTTTTAATGCTAAAAGGAGGATGTTCTTAGAGGCAAAGTGACCTCATATCATTGCAGTTTACAAGAGTGAATTCCTGATCAATTGGCCAAAAAGGAATATCTGACTGCATTAGTTTAGAGACTGCCATAACAAAATACCACAGACTGGGTGGCTTAAACAGATGTTTATTTTTTTCCACAGTTCTGGAAGCTG
>NW_011494957.1:2662491-2673772 GCF_000754665.1 Bison bison bison | reverse complement strand
GCTGACTCATTTGAAAAGACCCTGATGCTGGGAAAGATTGAAGGTGGCAGGAGAAGGGGATGACAGAGGATGAGATGGCTGGGTGGCATCACTGACTCAATGGATGTGAGTTTGAGTAAACTCCAGGAGTTGGTGATGGACAGGGAGGCCTGGTGTACTGCAGTCCATGGGTTCGCAAAGAATCAAACAGGACTGAGTGACTGAACTGAACTGAACTGAACTGGAGTTTGGAGGTCCATCATCAAGATGTGGACAGGTTTGGTGTCTCCAGAGACCTCTTTCCCTGACTTGCAGACAGCCCTCTTCTGTGAGTACTCATTTGGCCTTTTTCTTTGTGTGCACATACCCCTGGTACCTCTTTTCTTTTCTTACAAGAACACCGATCCTACTGGATTAGGGCCCCAGACTTATGAGCTCATTTAATCTTAATTCCCTCTTTAATGCCCTATGTTCAAATAGTCACACTGAAGATTAAGGTTTTGGCATATTAATTTTTTGAGACACACAGCTCAATCCATCACAATAACAATTTAAGACTTTTGTGGCAGAGCAAAAAAGCCCATTTAAAAAGCCATCCACTGTGTATTCTTAGGGAATTATTTCTAAAAGGAATAACCATATCTTACTCAATTTCGCGTCCCTAACACATAACCAAGTGTCTGACACCTGGTAGGCATTCAGTAAACTTGGTTGTAACAGAACAAATGAATCATCATTAAATTTAGAACTGTGGATACTAATTTATATATAAAGCATATATGTGCTTTATCATGCTTTCAAGAAGAAGAAAATAGTAAATATATATAAAGATTTAACTGCAGCCATTTGTGAAATGCTAGTGTTGTTACTAGGGCTTCCCCAGTGGCTCAGGGGCAAAGAATCCACCTGCAGTGCAGTAGCCACAGGAGAAACAGGTTTGATGCCTGGGTCAGGAAGATCCCCTGGAGGAAAGCATGGCAATTCACTCCAGTATTCTTGCCTGGAGAACTCCATGGACAGAGGAGCTTGGTGGGCTACTGTCCATGGGGTCACAAAAAGTCGGACACAACTGAACCGACTTAGCACTCATGCACACACAGTGTTGTTACAAGATAAATTAAAAAGAAAATAACTCAGAATCAAAAGCAGAGCTGGAATGGCAATCTAATTACCTTAAATTTGCTTTTCAGAAAAGCTCTAGGAGGCATGCAATAGTCCATGTACTATTGTTACACAGAAATACAATAGATAGATCATAAATAAATAGGAATTGGGATTTCCCAAGAGAGTAATTATACTCTAGCTTCCTTTGAATATTTCTTGAATTTACTACAAGTAAAATACATTCCTCTGTGGAATCAAAATCCATACCAAAGGGATAATATATTCATTCTTGATTTTTAAAATAAGAATTTGAGTTTCAGAGAAAAATAATATTTTATCAGATTCACAGATAGGAAGAGCAACCTTGTGGTTACCAGTAGGGAGAGGGGAGGAGCAACACAGGGAAAAGGAATTAACAGGTACAAATTACTATATATAAAATAAATAAGGTACAAGGATATATTGTACAACAGAAGGAATATCACTGGTATTTTATCAAACATTAAGTGGAGCAGAATCTGTAAAACATTGAATCACTATGTTGTATATCAGAAACTAATATAATACAGCAAATCAACCATACTTCAAAACAGAATTTCCATCTATTAGCATGGTCAGATTCTTTTCTGTATAAGTTGTTTAATTTATTTTGTTTTTTTGTTTTCAGATTATATCATATCACGAGTTCCGGGCTAAAACAGAGGGACTCAGATTCTGACACATGGTTTTCACTAAGTGACAGTCTTAGGCTTGTGCATATAAAATGAATATAAAAGAGGAAATTATAAGGAATATTATTAGAAATGTGGAAAATAGACATTAGAAATAGAAACCTTATTTTAAAGGCCTCCATGGGTGCAGGTACAACGCAGCTTCAGCTGATTCCACGGGCTCCTGAGAGTGCATTGCTGTGACGAGCTGACACCTCACAGTGAGGGAGGCGGCTAGGCCTTTATAGCAACCTCTTGCTCGTCCCTGGGGGTGGCCCACGGAAAGAAGATTATATTCTTGAATTTTGTAGTTCTCTGCTGCTGAGGCAGACTCTGAAGATGTTGACACATCATATGCTGGAGCGAGTCTGCTTGCAGTGGGATCTGAGCCGTGTTCCCCGTTCGTGTTCACAACATTCTGCCCCTTGAGCTGATTGTCTTGACCTCCTCCAAGAAATTTGGGGAGGAGTGAGACTGGGGTTCCAGAGGACCTCTCTTTTTTAAAGGAAGCACAGAAGGGGAAGGTTAGCAGTATAGAGTCCAGCCCCTGCTATCAAGTTGGTCTGGGGGCTCCATCTGATACTCAGCCCCTTCTTCAGCTTTGCACTGTGGATTCCTCTAACCTCAGACAGGCCACAGTTGCTTGTTTTGGTGGTTTGCTTGGTGTGTGATGTTCTGTGCCATTCTCGGTAACCATAAACTTCCCACATTGTACTTGCTGGCCTTTTTCACTTATCATTACTATTGGGCAAGGAAGTAGCAATATGTTTTCCCACAAGGATCACCCAGTGCCACACATATTTCTCCCCACTCCTTCTGTGTGGCAGAAATTCTACCACTTCATGGTGGTTACTGTTGAGTATTCCTGCAAGGATTATAGCTTCTTTCCTGCTGGTCTCTGGGCACAAAGAGCCTGAGTGTCCAAGTATCAACCATAGCTTACAGCTCAATAGGGTTCCTATTGCTTTTCCGTGGCAACACTTTGCACTCTTTGGGGACTAAAACTCCCAACCACACAGTACAAGTTGCAGAGCCTAGAGTTGCAGGGATGTGAGGCACAAATTCCCCCAGCAGGTCATGAAGAAGACAATTAATGGAGTCCCTCCTGTATTTCCTCCTTGGTTCTCAGATGTATTCTCCTACATAGTGCTTTCTTAAGTTTTTTCTTCAATGTGTATATGTCATCCCAGAGGTTGAAGCCTGACTTTCACATAATACTGCTTCTTAGCTGGTTAACTCTACTTTCCAATGCCTTTTATCAGCTTTTATTGGTGTAAGTGTGATAAACCATTGGCTCACATGTTCATGAACCCACTCCCATACCTCCTTTGCTATAAATAAGGTCTTTTAGAACCTCTCCTTTAGAACCCCTGGAAGTGTTGTATGCATGACCTAGAGCTCTGTGTACATCCTGTCCTCCATGTCTACAAAGTGAATGGCCAGGTTTACCACATGAAGCTCTGTGAATTCTGAGGATATTGTTTTTTCACTCCCCATTGTCCTTCCATATCATTCCTGAGTCATCCTGCTGCTGTTCTCAGCTTTCATCCTCAATATGACCCATCGATAAATCAGGGTCATAATGGATCCCCTATTATAGGTGTGGCAATGGGCATGAGTTGGGCAAGTTCCTTGGGTCCTTCTCTCTGAGTCTTGCTTGAGTTTGGACACACCACTTCCACCTTATAAGAGATTACTTCTGAACTCATCCATCCTTATGACTTAGGTATAAAAAAACCAGATATGTTTCAGATCTATGAAGTCCAAGGTCCAGGATCATGCCAAGAACTATTTTCCAAAAAGGTGTAATTCTCCATTGCATCTGGCAGAGCCTTAGTCCAGAACCCATGTGGGTGTGTGATTCTCCCACAGGATAGTGTCATGTGGCATGTTTTGTTTTGATGGATACTTCTACTATCACAAGGCCTTCTGGATCATGTTTTAGGATTGCCTTATGTGAAGCCTAGATCCTCTGCAAGTTTTTTTCCCTTCCTTGGGACATGCTCAAAGGTGGCAGTTTTTCATGTCACCCTCCTAAACCCAAAAAGTTCTCCTGGGCCTTCTGTTTCTATCTTTGTGGTAGAACATGCAAAATTCAATCATTTAACCTTTAATGTAGAGAGGATGTCCTTGCAGTCCTAGAACACTGTACTGGTAACAGTTACACTAATGTTTGGCAGCTCTTTGAAACTTCATGGGGCTGATTTCTCTCTCACTCTCTGGAATGCATTTGTTTTATCAAGACTTCTAGTCTGCCAGCCCCTTCTTGCTCATTGCCACAGATCTCAGAAAGTTATCCATGTAGCAAATCCAAGTGATGCTCTGTGAGTACAGATCTCTCAGATCTGTATTCTGATAGAGGAAAAATAAGTTAACAGAACGGTAAAGAAAAACTTAAAATAACTAATTTTGCCCTTTCTGTGTGAATGCAAGCTGTTTTTGCTCTGCTGTAACTGATCTGAGTAGAAAATAGCACATTTGCCAAATTGGTGAAACAGTACCCTGGATTCATCTGTTCTAATTAGATTAATCCATCTACAACAACATCACCCCCAAGGTGGAAGATGTACCTGGGCTGCTAATCTGTAGGGTGTGTGGTGATCTGCAGTCTTCATTCAGGACCCAATTGAAAACATGATAAAACATGATGGGCTCACCACTTTTGCATCCTTTAGCTCCTTAGAGTCTTCACACACTTTCCAAGGGGACAGAGTTAGGGGCTGCTTTGTGGTTTGCACTTAGCCTTCCTCACTAAGATGTTCCTTAATCTCATACATCAAATGCCTGGTGTAAGGTTGCACCATCATGTATTCAAGGATATAGGAAGTCGCCACAAAGTGGGTACACAGAACATAAAGTGGGTGCTTCACCTTTCCTGGTGGAGATGTGCAAGGGACAATAATGGCAGTAGCAGGTACCAAAACAGAAACAGTGAGCCATGTGTAAGCCTATGAGCAAGGCAACAGAAAGTGTGTTTCAAGAGGAGCATAGTATAAACCAAAGTGCAAGCTGACTGAGGCTTGGAGCCATAGTTAGACACATCACAAATAGGATGGCAGCTCTTAGGGAGATCTGACTCCCTGAGCTGACTCAGACAAAGGCATAGCAACACAAACAGCAAGCTCAGTGGCTGCTGCTGGTGGCCAGAGAAAAGGGATTGTACTTAGCTTTTCAGAAAAACTCAGATGTATGTGAGATAATCATTGGTTGGTAGAGTAAACAATTCTAGGCTGGGAAAATTGACTGAAAGCCTCTGACTATGTCACTGTCATCTTTCACAGATAGTGTATCACTCCAGTTCTATGGGTCTGTTTCCCCTTTTGCAAAATGAGAGGAGTGAAGTAGGTGAATGGAAGGTCCTATGCAGTGCCAGCATGCTGCTGCTGCTGCTGCTAACTCACCTGTCATGTCCGACTCTGTGCAACCCCATAGACGGCAGCCCACCAGGCTCCCCCATCCCTAGGATTCTCTAGGCAAGAACACTGGAGTGGGTTGCCATTTCCTTCTCCAATGCATGAAAGTGAAAAGTCAAAGTGAAGTCGCTCAGTCGTGTCCAACTCTTAGCAACCCCATGGGCTGCAGCCCACAGGCTCCTCCGTCCATGGGACTTTCCAGGCAAGAGTACTGGAGTGTGGTGCCATTGCCTTCTCCAGTGCCAGCATACTCTGATCCTAATCTCTAAAGATAAAGGTGACAGTATTATGCACATGGCAAATACTCAGTTTAGGTATTCAGAACCTTAGCTTGGTACTGGTGTCTGGCTATTTGAAAGAGAAAAAACAGGAATACCAATTTCTAGGATGGAGATCACTTGGTTTCCATGAACAGAGCATTCAAAGAGATTCTAGCAAGAGGGGTGCTGGTTCTCAGGATACAGGGGGCTTCATGTAATTCACCCCAGGAACTGAAACCCAGTGTCATTGGAAATACAAATGTTAGTGGAAGTTTCTGTCTTTCTCTGCTTGTTTTACTCTCTTGGTCATAATGTGCTTCTCTCTGTCCATCTGTTCTATTTCAAAATCTATTGGCTAGCATTTTGTTGTTGTTGCAAGATTCCACTTCTGATTTCCTATAAATTTGACTTCCTTGGGATGTGGCTTGCCCCAGTGCTAATTTTGGCTCCAAGTCCAAATAAACTCATGTCCCAAATCACCAGACTCATTCAAGCTCTATGTCTCATAGTTCACATTTTTGATATGGGAAAAAATCTGGTCAATTGAACAAGTAATATTTGTGGATTTCCACTGTTTTATGTGTTCACTCTTGGTCTAATCATCTGTGCCCAGCAGTATAGAAGCACGTGAGCTTGACACAGTCACCACACATTTAAAAGAAGATGTGGGAGAAGTAAACCTCAAAAGGAAATATGTTTGGGTGAGAATGAAGTTCTGAGCATAAATGTCTCAGACTGAGGTTATAGAAATCCAAATGCCACAAATAAAACTAGAGATCAGGGAGGAACTCATTTGGATAAAGCAATGGAACATGTTGGATTATGCTCCACTGGGTAAATCATAGTTGGTCAAAACAACCATGATAACCCCATGTGTCAGAATTCTGACCGACAAGGTAAACTGGGAAATCTGTTTGAAGGTATCTATCAATGGCTATTTTTTTCCTCTATTTTTAAAAATTAGGGTATAGTTGCTTTGCAATGTTGTATTAATTTCTGCTGTACAATGAAGTGAATCAGCTACATGTATACATATATTCCCTCTCTCTTGAACCTTCTTCCCACCCCCTACTCCAATCTCACCTCTCTAGATTGTCACAGAGCACCGAGCTGAGTTCTCTGTGCTAGACAGCAGGTTCCAACTATCTATCTACTTTACACATAGTAGTGTATCTATGTCAACCCTAACCTCCCAATTCTTTCCACCTACTTTCCCCCTCCATGTCCACCAATGCATTCTCTAAAGCTGCATTTGTATTCCTGCTCTGCAAATAGGTTCATCAGTATTGTTTTTCTAGGTTCTGTATATATGCATTAATATATGATATTTGCTTTTCTCTTTATGACTTATTTCACTCTGTAGGACATATTCTAGGTCAATCTTGATGCTAAACAGTGATGCATGGGTGGGAATCCTACATTTTTTGCCCTGAAGTTGGCCATATGCATGTAACATCTAAAACTGTGGCAACTATCTTGGGAAGATGAGAAGAACTGATCCCCCAAACAAGCTTATGCCAAGAAGATGGCTGAATAGAAAGCTGAGCAGAGACATGCTCTCATTCAAGTGCTCAGGGGATATCTGCCTCTGTGCTTCCTGTGATAGAGATACTAAACCTCTTATTTATAAAAATTCCAAGGGACCTTTCTTTAACTTGCAGCATAAAGCAACCCACAAATGGTTTACCAAACTTCATAGAATTGAAATATTAAAAGAATACTAAGTAAAATATAATTTTTCTTCTTTATCTTATAGGGCCTCAAGGCCATGAAAGGGAATTCAGTCCTTTTCCTGTAATATTATGGAAAATATCTGGTTATCTTGATTCAAGATAAACTAAAGCTCACAAAAATAATCCTTTTAGCATCTGACAGGCCACAGTCCATGGAATCACAATGAGTTGGGAACAACTGAGTGACTGAGCACACTTGTACACATGTGGGAGGTTCTGGAAGTACAGTCTATAAAATAGTTTTCTTGCTTGTATTTCAAATGGGGTGACAAATTTTCAGTCAATAGGAACCAGAGTATAGTTACAACCATGGGTCTAGGACTTTACATTAACATTATTATCATGAGAGTGTAAATATGCTTGGGATTCTAGTCCTAGGGTACCTGAATGTCATGTCATTAGAATGCAGGTCAGTCAATTAAACTAGGCTGAAAATGGGAGCTGAGAACCCATTATAATTCAGATACAAAGTTATACTGTAGGGTTACTATCAGGGTTTTCTTGGAATTGAGGGGCTTCTGGAACATAGGATTAAATTCCAGTGATTAAATCAGGAAATTCTCAGGCTACGCAAGGTAAGTTAGTCACTGTTAAACTTGATTTTAAACCTCCCAAATCTAGATTTTAAACTGCTTAGTGTTAACTAAATACTATATTTTTATCGGAGCCCCAGATGGTCAAAGTTTCAGGTAAAAGTTAGTTGATACTGATTTACTCCAGGAGTATAATTTTTATCAAAAGTTGAAGTGGGTCACAGTGTTACTGCTTCTCTGGATCAGCAAGTTGCACAAGCCTGTACAATGTAGGTTAGGCAAAAAATTGGGGCAGGTCAGAGAATTCAAGGAAAAATTGAGCAGACACGTCTGTTAGGTAGAAACTGACAATTGATATAATGTCTTTTTTCTCTTTGTTTTAATAATAGAGAAATTCCTTTTAAACTGCACCAGTAGGAGTGTCCAGTATATTTTCCAGCTATCATGCTACCCTTGGGTCTTTAGATAAATTCTGTTATGGTGAAATACGGTGTGCACTAAATTTTACAACATACACAGTGACAATTTTCTTAGAGATACAGGAGCATAGGATGCAACGAATCATTCTGTGTATGACTTAAGAGCAGAATCTTTCTTCCACTCTTCACTGCTTGCTTACAGCTAGACTATTACAATAGAAAGAAATAAAATGCTAACTTGTTGGAGGCACTGAATTTTTGTTTCTCTTTGTTGTAACAGTTTGGTCTATACACTAGCTAAAACACTGTGGTAATTAATACAGAAGCAAGGAAAGTTTTAGGAAACCCCAGAGTTGGAACCAGAAACTTGAAAGACTGTGTGCACATTGCAGGCAACATGGCGCTGGAGTTCCTGTAGCACAACTTTGCTTCTCTCCTCTCATTGTATCGAAAAGTTTTGGTGAAGAATTCTAACTGGCCCCTTATGTGTCACATGCCCTTTTCCTATACCAAGTACTGTGACCAGGAAAAGTGAGATTCTAGGATTGGTTCAGTTTAGCTGCTGGGATTCCACTCTCATGATTGAGACCCATATGTGAAAACATGATGCTCACATTGCATCTTGATGGTGAAGGAGTTTCAGAATGGCCAGTTCCTTATTATAACATAAGATTCATCCACCAATGACTTTGTTCAATCCAAACCACTAGATTTCCAAAAATTCAAACATGGTCATTTTTCAGAGTGCCTGAAATAAGTATAAACTGTTACAGTATCCCTCTACGATTATCATCTTGGCATTACAAAGGAAATACCATCAATATATTTTCAGGAAGAAATGTTAAAATATGCCCTTGATCACTCAGAGATCACTAAAGTTGTGTTTCCCAATTAACTATTTTTATTATATGTTAAATTAATTAATATGTTAATTTAGCACAATTAATATGTTAAATATATTAAAATTAAAATAATTTTATGCTCTATTTATTATTTGCATATTCTTAACTATTAGATATGACAAACTATCACTGTTTAGAAAAGCTTGATGAAAACTTTTAATATAAAGGATTACTATGAACTTTGGAGAAGGAAATGGCAACCACTCCAGTATTCTTGCCTGAAGAATCCCATGGACAGAGGAGCCTGGTGGGCTAGTCCATGGAGTTGCAAAGAATCAGAACGACTGAAGTGACTTAGCACACACGCACCCAGCAGATCTACTAGGGTAAACCACTGTCTTGTTATCCTGTGTTCCTGATGGGAGGATCAACCTTGAACTGAACTAACAGTTGAACCAAGAATCTTGGGTCCTAAATTGTGATGTAATTAAAACATACACTTACCATCTTCAAAGAAAGATAAAGTTTATATTTAAAAATTTACTGTGCAACCTTGAAACTTGGTAAAATTATGCCACTCCTGCCTGGAATGGACCCTGAATCTATAAACCAAAGAAGTTGGCTGTGCTGTTATATACATGATTGACAGGTGTCCTAAATATTTTGAGCCTCTTATCTGTATTCTGCCATGAAAAAGTACCTTAAAAAGATTTTGGATAAAGTCTGCATCTTGCGTGTGCTAGTTTGGAAGAATTGAATCTGACACAAACAGGGAAAAATTTTACTCAGAATGTCATGAGGAGAATATTAGTGCATATGGATGCAAAAAGCTCTCAGCAGAAATCATGCTGTGATACAATATAAAGGGTAACAATGGAGAAGCAAGTCTTAGCAACCATCTGGTACTTAGAAGATTAATGGAAGGATATTATTTATATCTGTGAAAGGGTTTTCAAATTATGAGTCACAGATACTGGAACGAAGGCAACTTTCCAACCCAAGAAAATTGGAAAGGCTTGACAGGAAAAAAAAAAACAAAACACAACAAAGCACTTATCTGCTAGGAAAAAGGATGGCAATTTGGGGCTTATGAGAGTCATTGTGAAGAGACATGTCTATTTGATATTGATGATATTCATGAGGCCTTTTTGATACACAATCTCTATAGGTCATCTTTGTTTGAAAGTTACAGACAACCAGAATAACCTTGATGAAACAGAAAAGAAACTTGGTTTTTGCTTATGTATCTGAAGACTAAATAGGCTATTCCAGGTCCTGTATATTTTGACGTACATTTGAGTATTCAGTGTGCAAATTTCTACAAAACATTCTGAAATATTGTTGGAATTATCTGAATCTAAAAAAAATTGATAAAAATTAGCACCTTTTAAAATATCAAGCCATCCAGTTCATATATATAATATATTATATAATGATTATTATATATTATTAATATATAATATAGAAATAATATGTAAATATATTATATAAAATATATATGATAATTATATTTATATACTATATTACATATAATATTATATTATATATGAATACATATGTAGTTGGAGAAGACTCTTGAGAGTCCCTTGGACTGCAAGGAGATCCAACCAGTCCATTCTGAAGGAGATCAGCCCTGGGACTTCTTTGGAAGGAATGATGCTAAAGCTGAAACTCTGGTAGTTTGGCCACCTCATGCGAAGAGTTGACTCATTGGAAAGGACTCTGATGCTGGGAGGGATTGGGGGCAGGAGGAGAAGGGGACGACAGAGGATGAGATGGCTGGATGGCATCACTGACTCAATGGACGTGAGTCTGAGCGAACTCCAGGAGTTGATGATGGACAGGGGGCCCTGGTGTGCTGTGATTCATGGGGTGGCAAAGAGTCGGACACGACTGAGCAACTAAACTGAACTGAAGTTATATATGATATATAAAATATATATATAAAGGTATAAAAGGTATAATGAGGTGGATGAAACTGGAGCCTATTATACAGAGTGAAGTAAGCCAGAAGGAAAAACATAAATACAGTATACTAATGCATATATATGGAATTTAGAAAGATGGTAACAATAACCCGGTGTACGAGACAGCAAAAGAGACACTGATGTATAGAACAGTCTTATGGACTCTGTGGGAGAGGGAGAGGGTGGGAAGATTTGGGAGATTGGCAGTGAAACATGTAAAATATCATGTAGGAAACGAGTTGCCAGTCCAGGTTCGATGCATGATGCTGGATGCTTGGGGCTGGTGCACTGGGACGGCCCAGAGGGATGGTATGGGGAGGG
>NW_011494957.1:2656669-2661436 GCF_000754665.1 Bison bison bison | reverse complement strand
GAATATATTAAATTATTTAAATATTTATATATTGATTATATATAAATATTTATATATAAATTATATATATAAATATATATTTCTGATTTCTAATAAGTTAAATACTTTAGTAAATACTTTAATATTTAATAATGCATCTTGACGGTTTCACAGAATGAAATAATGCATCTTGACGACTTTATAGAATGATCTAGTATGAATTTATTGTAATTTATGGAACCATGTTCTTATTAATGCACATTTATGTTTCCAGTTTTTCACTATAATAAAGCTGCAATAAAATCATAGTCCATTTGAGTGATAAATGCCTATAGGTAGATTTTAAAAAAATGTATGAGAACTTTAAATCTTTAATTTTCTGTGTGTTTATTCTATTTTTTTAATACATTTCCATATTTTTCTTGCAGTTTTCTTCCAGTAGAGTTTTTGGAGTTCCTCCTTTTTTAAAAACTTTGTAGAAATTGTGATAGCATTATTTTTTCCTATAATATTTACAATTTAATTATTGCTAGTGATTGAAAGGGTTTCCCAGGTGGTGCTAGTGGATGAAATTTTATTGGATTTTGAGCCAATATTATATTTGGCTACATTATTGAACCGTCTTGTATGTTTCAATAACTTGGGAAATAGCTGAAATTTACTGAAGAATGAAACTCTTTAACTTGCCTGGTGGATATGAAATTTGTTTCAGAGCAAATCTCTAGGAAATATCAGAGACACTGTATTTCATGAGCTGTATCTCTGAGCTCATGTATGCAGCTGAGGGAAAATTAAATAACCACCATTACCAAGCTTTTCTCTGCCCACCCACTAGATTAAGAAACAATCCCATGTTTCCTTTGGTGCCAGACAGTAGAGTGAGAGAATGTAAGATGGTTGACAATTTTTATTGCCAAGTAGTTTGGCTTCCTTTTTTTGATATGCATTGGCAAAAGAAAACCACAAACAATAATGCAAACAAATTTGCTTTTATACCTTAACAAATCATCCTGTCACATCTTTGAAGATCACCTGTAGTCTGACTCACTTTACCGAATCTGTTATAACTTGCACTAACTTCCAGATAGGGCTTTTATCTCCCATTTTATTTCTATCTTCTGCACATGTTTCTTCTACACTCATCTCTTTGTAGGTATTTCCTTCATTGAAAATATTGTTCTTCTTTTGTCAATATTCAAAAATCTCTTTCTCAGGTTTCAATTATTTCCATTTTTCTTTGTCAAGAAAAATAGATCTCATAGGTTTTCAATTAGCACTTGCTGAAATGAATAGAATTGGTTAATAAAACACTAGACATATTCAAGTACCTAGTGTTTGTTGCTAGATAGTATCTTTCTATTCACATGGTCACCACCAAATGACTTGTGGAATAGTTTTAGGATGCACCCAAGAAAAGAAGTCCTGAGAGGTAAGATTTTTTGATTAGTTGTTTGGTTTTCCTTTATGGCTTTAAATTGGGCATAAGAAAAGGGAATTGCTCAATTCCTTTGTTATCCAGTGTAACTCTTCTATATTTACTAACAGCAAGTATTGAACATATTATCCCATTGAAAAAGAGGTTAGGGGTTCAGATTGAAAATAAGACATGAAAAACACAGAGTTGAGATAAAGTTTTCAATAAAACATATTCATTAATAATAAGCCTCCTTAAATAATCTAAAACACAGAAATCTATTTGCTCAGTCTCCAAAGATTATTGCAAAGAGCACTGAGAAGTTTAACATTACTAATTCTAGTTTCTTAACCTAGATTTTTCATTGCTGTTGTTGTTCAGTCATTCAGTTGTGTCTGACTCTTTGCGACTCCATGGAGGGCAACACATCAGGTTTCCTTGTCTTTCACCATCTCCTGGAGCTCTTATTTTGCATAGCAATTGGATAAATTTTCTCTTGATATCTAGCTCATAAAAAGACTATATGAAGGTATATAGTAGACAGATTTTAATAACCAGATGATGAAAGAAGAGGTAATCTGAGTAGATGCTTCATTGTTGCTTTTCAGTTCCTCAGTCATGTCCGACTCTTTGCAACTCCATAGACTGCAGCACACCAGGCTTCCCTGTCCTTCACCCAGAGCTTGCCCAAGCACATGTCCATTGAGTCAGTGATAACATCCAACCATCTCATCCTCTGTCATCCCCTTCTCCTCCTGCCTTCAATCTTTCCCAGCATCAGAGTCTTTTCTAATGAATTGGCTCTTTGCATCAGGTGGTCAAAGTATTGGTGATTCAGCTTCAGCATCAGTCCTTCTAATGAAAATTTAAGATTGATTTCCTTTAGGATTAATTTGCTGGATCTCCTTGCAGTCTAAGGAATTCTCAAGAATCTTGTCCAACACCACAGTTCAAAAACATCAGTTCTTCCCCATGCAGCCTTCTTTATGATCAAACTCTCTCCTCCATACATGACTACTGGGGAAAACATAGCTTTGACTATATGGACCTTTGTCAGCAAAGTAATGTCTCTGCTTTTTAACATGCTGTCTAGGTTTGTCATAGCTTTTCTTCCAAGGAACAAGTGTCTTTTAATTTTGTGGGTGCAGTCACCATCTGCAGGAATTTTGGAGCCCAAGATAATAAAGTCTGTCACTGTTTTCATTGTTTTCCCATCTATTTATAATGAAGTGGTGGAACTGGATGCCATGATATTAATTTTTTGAATATTGAGTTTAAACCGGCTTTTTTGCTCTCCTCTTTCACTTTCATCAAGAGTCTCTTTAGTTCTTCTTTGGTTACTGCATTTAGGTCATACCTGAATGGCCTAGTGATTCAATGTACGTCTGAATTTGGCAATAAGGAGTTCATGATCTGAGCCACAGTCAGCTCCAGTCTTGTTTTTCCTGACTGTATACAGCTTCTCCATCTTCAACTGTAAATAATATAATCAGTCTGTTTTCAGTATTGACCATCTGGTGATGTCTTTGTGCAGAGTCATCTCTTGTGTTGCTGGAAGAGGGCATTTGCTATCAGCAGTGCAGTCTCTTGACAAAACTGTTAGCCTTTGCCCTGCTTAAGTAAGTACTCCAAAGCCAAACTTGCCTGTTACTCCAGGTATCTCTTGAATTCCTCCTTTTGTATTCCAGTCCCCTATGATGAAAAGGACTTCTTTTCTGGGTGTTTGTTCTAGAAGATCTTTTAGGTATTCATAGAACCATTCAACTTTAGCCTCTCAGCATTATTGGTTGGGGCATAGACTTGGATTACTGTGATATTGAATGGCTTGCCATGAAAATGAACAGAGATAATTCTGTTGTTTTTGAGATTGCTCCCCATTGCATTTTGAAGTCTTTTGTTGTCTATGAGGGCTACTCCATTTCTTCTAAGGGATATATCACAGTAGTGATATAATGGTCATCTGAATTTAATTAGATGTTTCATAAAAAATTAAATTTTATTTCTCTGATGGAATTAGTACTGCAAGGTGGAAGTGGTATTTTCCGCTGTATCCTTCTGAGTGTGTGTTCATATCCAGATCCAGAAAACATCGACAAGAATAGCTGTTCACCACGTTCTAAACAAAGACATATCAGAGTAGTGAGATATCCTTAAGTCAAATACTATATTGTCAAAATGAGAATTAGCGTGAAAACTTAGGTCTTTTATCTGTATTACAGATCACTTAAATTGTATGACAAATAAACTCTTATTAGAACACAAGACTTTTGTAGAAAAATGTGAGAAATTAAATTCAACAGATACAGTGAAATAATGTTAAACTAAATTATTTTAAAGGCAACAATTTAGATCAATAGAGGCAGGCAATAAGTAGCAGAACAAAAAAGCTTTCTAAATCAAGAGAAAAAAATGAAGTTACTTGGGTAAAATTTTAAAGCATCACTACAAACAAAGTTAGTGGAGATGATGGAATTCCAGTTGAGCTATTTCAAATCCTGAAAGATGGTACTGTGAAAGTGCTCCACTCAATATGCCAGCAAGTTTGGAAAACTCAACAGTGGCCACAGGACTGGAAAAGGTCAGTTTTCATTCCAATCCCAAAGAAAGGCAATGCCAAAGAATGCTCAAACTACTGCACAATTGCACTCATCTCACATGCTAGTAAAGTAATGCTCAAAATTCTCCAAATCAGGCTTCAGCAATATGTGAACCGTGAACTTCCTGATGTTCAAGCTGGTTTTAGAAAAGTCAGAGGAACCAGAGATCAAATTGCCAACATCTGCTGAATCATGGAAAAAGCAAGAGAGTTCCAGAAAAGCATCTATTTCTGCTTTATTGACTATGCCAAAGCCTTTGACTATGTGGATCACAATAAACTGTGGAAAATTCTGAAAGAGATGGGAATACCAGACCACCTGACCTGCCTCTTGAGAAATCTGTATGCAGGTCAGGAAGCAATTGTTAGAACTAGACATGGAACAACAGACTGGTTCCAAATAGGAAAAGGAGTATGTCAAGGCTGTATATTGTTGCCCTGCTTATTTAACTTATTTGCAGAGTACATCATGATAAACACTGGACTGGAAGAAACACAAGCTGGAATCAAGATTACCAGGAGAAATATCAATAACCTCAGATATGCAGATGACACCACCCTTATGGCAGAAAGTGAAGAGAAACTAAAAAGCCTCTTGATGAAAGTGAAAGTGGAGAGTGAAAAAGTTGGCTTAAAGCTCAACATTCAGAAAATGAAGATCATGGCATCCAGTCCCATCACTTCATGGGAAATAGATGGGAAACAGTGGAAATAGTGTCAGACTTTATTTTTGGGGGGCTCTAAAATCACTGCAGATGGTGACTGCAGCCATGAAATT
>NW_011494957.1:2655861-2656569 GCF_000754665.1 Bison bison bison | reverse complement strand
TGATGAACTATGGAATGAGGTTCGTGACATTGTACAGGAGACAGGGATCAAGATCATCGCCATGGAAAAGACATGCAAAAAAGCAAAATGGCTGTCTGGGGAGGCCTTACAAATAGCTGTGAAAAGAAGAGAACCGAAAAGCAAAGGAGAAAAGGAAAGATATAAGCATCTGAATGCAGAGTTCCAAAGAATAGCAAGAAGAGATAAGAAAGCCTTCTTCAGTGATCAATGCAAAGAAATAGAGGAAAACAACAGAATGGGAAAGACTAGAGATCTCTTCACTAAAATCAGAGATACAAAAGGAACATTTCATGCAAAGATAGGCTCAATAAAGGACAGAAATGGTATGGACCTAACAGAAGCAGAAGATATTAAGAAGAGATGGCAAGAATACACAGAAGAACTGTACAAAAAAGAGCTTCACGACCCAGATAATCACAATGGTGTGATCACTGACCTAGAGCCAGACATCCTGGAATGGGAAGTCAAGTGGGCCTTAGAAAGCATCACTACGAACAAAGCTAGTGGATGTGATAGAATTCCAGTTGAGCTATTCCAAATCCTGAAAGATGATGCTGTGAAAGTGCTGCACTCAATATGCCAGCAAATTTAGAAAACTCAGCAGTGGCCACAGGACTGGAAAAGGTCAGTTTTCATTCCAATCCCAAAGAAAGGCAATGCCAAAGAATGCTCAAACTACCGCACAAT
>NW_011494957.1:2654275-2655761 GCF_000754665.1 Bison bison bison | reverse complement strand
GAGCGCTGAAGAATTGATGCTTTTAAACTGTGGTGTTGGAGAAGACTCTTGAGAGTCCCTTGGACTAGAAGGAAATCCAACCAGTCTATTCTGAAGGAGATCAGCCCTGGGATTTCTTTGGAAGGAATGATGCTAAAGCTAAAACTCCACTACTTTGGCCACCTCATGCAAAGAATTGACTCACTGGAAAAGACTCTGACGCTGGGAGGGATTGGGGGCAGGAGGAGAAGGGGGTGACACAGGATGAGATGGCTGGATGGCATCACTGACTTGATTGATGTGAGTCTGGGTGAACTCCGGGAGGTGGTGATGGACAGGGAGGCCTGGCGTGCTGCAACTCATGGGGTCACAAAGAGTCAGACATGACTGAGAGACTGAACTGAACTGAAGGTCTTTTTTTCATATTCTTTTTACAGTAGTCCATCAGTTCAGCTTTCTATTTTTCAATCACAGGATAATGGGCCTTCCGTGGTGGCTCAGTGGTACAGAATCCGCCTGCCAATTCAAGAGATGTAGGAAATGCAATTTCCATCCCTGAGTTAGGCAGATCCCCTGGAATAGGAAATGGCAACCCACTCCAGTATTGTTGCCTGGAGAATTGCATGGACAGTGAAGCCTGGTGGGCTACAGTCCTTGGGGTCATAAAGAATCAAACACAACTGAGAACAGACTACATTCAATGTTACATATTATTGGAGATTTGGGTATAAGGTATACTTAGTTACAATCATATAGTGATGTAACATTTCTGAAATACTAGATATTTACAGAGTTGGACATGACTGAAGAGACTTAGCATGCACACATGTGCTAATAGTTGGTAATATACCACTATGACCAACAGTCATAGTGAATGAATTTCTGATGAATTTCGGTAAGACACAAGAAGGAAAGTTTAAATATTTTCATTCAATGAAACATAAAATTAAACACGCTATAATCCATTTCTAATGATGGAACTGTAGAATACTTTCCTATCAGAGATTTAAGACTCTCATTTCTGTATCTGGCAGAATCTGTATCTGTATCTCTGCTCTCAAAATATGGGGTGCTGGTGTTCTGACTCTTTGTATCTGACTTTTTGAGACCCCATGGACTGTAGTCCACAAGGCTCCTCTGTCTGTGGAATTTTCTAGGCAAGAATACTGGAGTGGATTTCTATTTCCTCCTCTAGGGGATTTTCCTGATTCAAGGATTGAATCTGTGTCCCTGAAGTCTCCTGCATTGTTGGGCAGATTCTTTACCACTAGCACCACCAGGAAACTCCAAAATATGGCAACAGTAGTATTAAAAATGCTCTTCAGTTGAATGTTTTTTAAACAGTCACATATTAAAATTTAATGAGTCTGCCAAGTGAATATTTGAATCAAACTCATTGGATAAAGAAAGTACTTGACATGTACATAATATTAAGACTCTATACATGGACATCATCAGATGGTCAACACCGAAATCAGATTGATTATATTCTTTGCAGCCAAAGATG
>NW_011494957.1:2653104-2653449 GCF_000754665.1 Bison bison bison | reverse complement strand
GTTACCATCTTTCTAAATTCCATATATATGCGTTAGTATACTGTATTGGTGTTTTTCCTTCTGGCTTACTTCACTCTGTATAATAGGCTCCAGTTTCATCCACCTCATTAGAACTGATTCAAATGTATTCTTTTTAATGGCTGAGTAATACTCCATTGTGTATATGTACCACAGCTTTCTTATCCATTCATCTGCTGATGGACATCTAGGTTGCTTCCACGTCCTGGCTGTTATAAACAGTGCTGCGATGAACATTGGGGTACACGTGTCTCTTTCCCTTCTGGTTTCCTCAGTGTGTATGCCCAGCAGTGGGATTGCTGGATCATAAGGCAGTTCTATTTCCAG
>NW_011494957.1:2652602-2653004 GCF_000754665.1 Bison bison bison | reverse complement strand
AGGGATTGGGGGCAAGAGGAGAAGGGGACGACAGAGGATGAGATGGCTGGATGGCATCACTGACTCGATGGACGTGAGTCTGGGTGAACTCCAGGAGTTGGTGATGGACAGGGAGGCCTGGCGTCCTGCGATTCATTGGGTCGCAAAGAGTCAGACACGACTGAGTGATTCATCTGATCTGATCTGATACTGCTGCTGCGAAGTCACTTCAGTCATGTCCAACATTTTGTGACCTATGAACCATAGCCCACCAAGCTCCTCTGTCCATGGGATTCTCCTGGCAAGAATACTGGAGTGGATTGCCATGCCCTCCTCCAGAGGATCTTCCCAACTCAGGGAAGATCTTTAGTCTCTTTAGTCTCTTTAGTCTCCTGCATTGGCAGGCAGGTTCTTTACCAATAT
>NW_011494957.1:2652051-2652357 GCF_000754665.1 Bison bison bison | reverse complement strand
CTTAAGATAAGTGTGAACATCATAAAGATAAGTCTACTATTAACTTGCTAAGAATCTTCATTTCTAAGAACATGTGGATTTAAAACAAAACTTTTTTTTTAATAAATAAATTTATATTTTATTTATTTATTTTTCTTTTTTTTTCTTTAATAGAAAATTATTTAATTAGTATACATGTGTTCCCCATCCTGAACCCTCCTCCCTCCTCCCTCCCCACACCATCCCTCTGGGTCGTCCCAGTGCACCAGCCCCAAGCATCCAGCATCGTGCATTGAACCTGGACTGGCATCTCGTTTCATACATGAT
>NW_011494957.1:2651053-2651783 GCF_000754665.1 Bison bison bison | reverse complement strand
GCGTGGATTTATCTCTGGGCTTTCTATTTTGTTCCATTGATCTATATTTCTGTCTTTGTGCCAGTACCATACTGTCTTGATAACTGTGGCTTTGTAGTAGAGCCTGAAGTCAGGTAGGTTGATTCCTCCAGTTCCATTTTTCTTTCTCAAGATCGCTTTGGCTATTCGAGGTTCTTTGTATTTCCATACAAAATTGTGAAATTATTTGTTCTAGCTCTGTGAAGAATACTGTTGGTAGCTTGATAGGGATTGCATTGAATCTATAAATTGCTTTGGGTAGTATACTCATTTTCACTATATTGATTCTTCCAATCCATGAACATGGTATATTTCTCCATCTATTAGTGTCCCCTTTGATTTCTTTCACCAGTGTTTTATAGTTTTCTATATATAGGTCTTTAGTTTCTTTAGGTAGATATATTCCTAGGTATTATTAACAATTATATTATCAACAATTATATGCCAATAAAATGGACAACGAGGAAGAAATAGACAAATTCTTAGAAAAGTACAACTTTCCAAAACTCGACCAGGAAGAAATAGAAAACCTTAACAGACCCATCACAAGCACGGAAATTGAAACTGTAATCAAAAATCTTCCAGCAAACAAAAGCCCAGGTCCAGACGGCTTCACAGCTGAATTCTACCAAAAATTTAGAGAAGAGCTAACACCTATCCTGCTCAAACTCTTCCAGAAAATTGCAGAGGAAGGTAAACTTCCAAACTCATT
>NW_011494957.1:2623786-2650953 GCF_000754665.1 Bison bison bison | reverse complement strand
CAGGGTTATCGTTACCATCTTTCTAAATTCCATATATATGCGTTAGTATACTGTATTGGTGTTTTTCCTTCTGGCTTACTTCACTCTGTATAATAGGCTCCAGTTTCATCCACCTCATTAGAACTGATTCAAATGTATTCTTTTTAATGGCTGAGTAATACTCCATTGTGTATATGTACCACAGCTTTCTTATCCATTCATCTGCTGATGGACATCTAGGTTGCTTCCATGTCTTGGCTATTATAAACAGTGCTGCGTTGCAGTATATAAAATCAACACACAGAAATCCCTTGCATGCCTATACACTAATAATGAGAAAACAGAAAGAGAAATTAAGGAAACAATTCCATTCACCATTGCAACAAAAAGAATAAAACAAAACTTTTTTATTAAGATTTAATTGTTACATAACATTATATTAGTTTCAAGTATACATCACAATGATTTGATATTTTTATATATTGCAAAATGATCAACACAAAAATTCTAATTAACATCTGTCATCATACATAGTTACAAACTTTGGGGTGTGATGAGAACTTTTAAGATCTACTCTCTTAGTAACTTTCAGTTAGGCAGTACAGTACTACTATTAGCTTTACAATTAATTTTTACCAAACCTTTTGGGAGATAAATTATATTTTTATCAATTTAAAAGATGATGGAGTGTATGGAGTGAAATTGGTTGCACACTAACCCAAAGCTAACCAACTCCAGATCCACGTAGTAAATATATTATATGCCTTTGGAGAGGAGAGTGAAACCATGTCTGTCTACCCTCAAAGCCCAGTTTCTCTCCACTCTGCATTTTGAATTTTGCCTTGTTAGAGCTCTATTCTGGAAGGGGAAAAATTAGTCTTGTATTAATAATGTTTTTGAATAAGTTTAGTTATACTCAAATGTAGTTTAGTTCTAAAAATCACAAAAATATCAAAGGCAAAGAAATTGTTACTTGATATATAGGAATAAGAATATATGGATTTAAAAGTAGACTTTGTTGTGTCTAATTCTCTCAACGTTTTTATCTTTCTGAACCATTATTCAGATATTAATTTATACCTCTTTAAATTTTAAAATTAATTAGGGAAAACCATAATTCATTTTATTTTTTAAAATTTTTATTGAAGTATAGAACAATTCATTTTAAATTGCAGTGGTATTCAAGAAAAAGAAACACTTATGCAAATGCAGGAGGCAATCAAATTAGTAGACATACTGCAGTGTTTAGTATGGGTTAGGCTGTATGTCCCATCAAAATGATCTTGCATCATTTCTGCAGCTTTTTGAAAAATGCTCCTTTCTTGTTATTTCAAATTAAGAAATTGTGTTTAGGGAGGAAAAATATTCTCAGTCACTCACATGTGTGTGAAACGGGTCAACAGGCCCAAATGGAATCATTTGTGCTGAGCTCAGCATCATTAAACTGAAACTTAATTACAGTTTCAACTCTTAGAAGATAATTTAAAAATATTTAATCAAGACTACCTGATCAGCACTCATGAGGTAATCTGCCTGATAGAACCCTGCCATCCCCTAAAGAAAAGTGACCTTGCCTTGACCAGCCTATTTTCTGTTACTATGACTTCCTTATTCCTTCTGCCTTCTGCTTAAAAAGTCTTTTATTCTGTCGAGTTTTTGGAGCTCCTTTGATCTGCTAGGTGAGAGACTGCTTGATTATTGAATTGCTGAAAAAAGCCAATCTCATCTTTAGAAGTTACTTAGGTGAATTTTGCCTTTTAACAGTTTTGGTAGTAGGAGTGGGATCTCAAGGTGACTTCTGATGGCTTTGGGGATGACAATAAACAGAGTCACTGGAACCCATGAACCTTTGGATTCTCTCTCACTCTTTCCAAGGGCTGAGTTCTGAGATTGGCTCTCTTTGTGTTGATCTCTTGATCTAATTGGATTTCCAGTTTAAGGTGAGTCAGCTTGAATAGCTGAAAGTTCCACTCAGAACCCCTCCCCATAGCCCTGGGTTTGGTCTGCAGTCCATTTGCTAAGGTCTGCTGGTTCAGACCCTTGCTCCACACTGGGAAATGCTGCTCGTGTGCACCTAAGGCCTTCTCTTAGCCAGTTAGTTCACAGAGATTGCAGTACCAATTCCTTGGTTACTGCTGGTATCCACAACACTGTCTTCTTGGTTACTGTTGGCTTCTGTTAATGTGCACAAGAGGTAGGTGTTATTGCTAATGGGAATCTTAGAAGCCAAAATCTCTGAGATTGGTGGGAGAGATGGAGCACTTGAAACCTGCTTGTTGTGCACTCACCGTTTAACTCTGAGGCTCCTGTGTTAGGGCTAGTTGGCCACAGGATAAGTCAGGTTGACACCAGGTCACTGGTCAATCTCAAGAAAATTCCTGTGCAGTGACATACACTGTAAAACACCATGAAATTTCCAACTCAGCAGCACATTCCTCATAGGTATTAATTTTGGCTCCAAGAGACACAAAGTTTAGCTCAAAAACTGGAATCCTTGAGCTTCAAAGAATTGAGCACAGTGCTTTCTGACACACCTGCTTATTTTGTGTCTCTCCAAAGCTGTAGATATCCAGAGAACTAGCAAAATCTTACCAAATATAACTGAGAATTACAGTGACCATTATGGGGAACATTTGATGAATGTTTCATTTAAAAACTGCACTGGAAAGCAAGGGATCCCAAACCAAAGAAACAGAATGGGATACCTATTTTACTTCATACGCAGAAGCTTTCAAAAAGGCTTCAAGTTTCCAGAATAACTTCGTTGAAAGTTTTGTTGCAACAGGCTAATAAAACAGTAAAGTCACAAGAGGTACCTAAAACTATAGAAAATAAGATTTCTGAGACTTCTACTGTTCCCTTCTACCTTCCTTGAGTTTTCATGTGCTCTATCCATTGTCTTTTCATTGTGAAGAGATTATTTAACAGCTCCTTTTAAAATAATACACAATTAAGGGCCATAGTTAAATAATTTATTGAACCCAGGGAGGATCCATGTCCTCCATCCATTGTCTTTTCAGTGTAAAGAGATTTAACAGTTCCTTTTAAAATAATACAAAATTAAGGGTCATAGTTAAATAATTTCCTGAACCTAGGGAGGATCCCCCAATATTTTCTAAACTATTTAGAATCCTTGTTGGGACCTATGACTCCAGGCCTCCAGCTCTTTGTCAGCTGTGTACATGCTGGTAGGATCTGTGTATGTGAGCATTCTCAGTCACTTCAGTCATGTCTGACTCTTTGCAACCCAACGGACTGCAGCCTGCCAGGCTTCTCTGTCCATGGAATTCTCCAGGCAAGAATCCTGGAGTGGGTTGCCATGCCCTCCCCCAGGGGTCTTCTGACCCAGTGATCACACTCGAGTCTCCTGTGGCTCCTGCATTGCAAGTGGATTCTTTACTCTGAGCCACCAGGAAAGCCCAGTAGGATCTGCGGAAGCTCCCAAATAGATGCTGGAGGTAGATTGGCATCACTCCAATGAAGATATTTGAGATTCTCAATTTTCAATACTGTTCCCTTGAAAGTCAGGGGAAAAAAAAAAAAAAAAACAAGACTTGAAAAATAGCAAGCAATCTGTTAAGAGCCATTCCTAGAGTCTTTCCTGCCCACAGTAATTGGTGCACTGTTCAAACCTGCAAACAAAAGAAAAATAAATCTGTGTCTAACTTCAAAGTCTGGAAGCTCTCTTCCTATAGCATTTTGGATTCCACATAATAAAGGAAATTCCTCAACCTTCTCTTGCTGCCTTATTTGAAAACTGATTATCTCTTGAGATTAGTGGGTTGATTAGAAGGCAGAAGATAGGGTGAGAAGCCAAAGGACTGCCTGAACTTGGATCATAGCTGAGCACTTTGAAAGAACCTTGGAACAAGGCCACAGACAAAAGTCTGCCAAGTTATTACCCTACAGCAGCAAGGCTTCCATGGCCAGAAAATTAAAACAACACCTGGTTTTCTCAAATTACACTGCCTGGAGCAAATCATTAAACACTGGTCCAGGAATGTGTCTCCCTTTTGTTGTCAACTGGGGCATTGGAAATGAGATTGTCCCTGTATTGTTGATTCTGTTCACTGAGCTAATTTTCTTGCTATATCTCACTGGGCGCACTGTTCACTGAGCTCAGGGTAGGCAAAGCATGAGCTAAGAGGCTGGAAGAAAATGTGAGGAGCCATAGGAACTGCAGACACATTTATTCTCTCCTGGATGGCACAGCAGCCATACCAAAATTCTCTCCTCTCATGGCTGACCCAAAGGACACACCCATTATGTATGAGTAATTCTCCCCACTTTCTGGGTGGAGCTCACATACATGCCTACTGCACATAACCTGTGACCAAGCGAGCACCTCATGATGTGCATACACAGTGCTGTAAATGATCCCAGCTGTTACATATTTATCATTTACAAAGCATGGGGCGAGAGAGCCTGAACATGCTGCCTTGGCCAATTTGATCTCTCCACACAGTCCTCAAAGGCCTTATGTAGATTCTTCAACACCAGCTTGAAGGCTTCCGTTGTCTGCCCCTCTTTGTACCCTTCCCAGAGCTGATGACGCCCTGAGTGGTTCTCCTGTGAATTGCTACCAGTATTTTCTTTAAACAATCAACTAAAATTAAAGTTACTGGAAAACTTGCCCAAATGATGGTAGATATTGGGGCTAAACTATCTACTTTAATATCCACTCTCATAGGACAACAAATCCCTCAGATTAAAAAAGACATTTCCATAGTCTAGGGCTATATAATAAAATTCAGAGAGTTTTTCTCTCAACCAGTACAAATGACTCTTAGACCTTTCACTGAGAAGCATTCCCTTTTTCTGTGTGAGACATCCCTAATTAATCTATTAGGTAGAGATAGCCTCTCCAGATTAAAAGAGCTGATATGTTTTGTCTTCATAATAGGCCCCACTTCAGAAGTTTTGACCAATCTAAAGCTGATTGTTTCCTTGATCAAAAATTTCAGAAGCAGGACCTATTATGGAGCCAAAACATTAGCTCTCTAATACTAACATTGGGAAAATAAAAGGTTCTGAACCTTTAAAAATTCAGATAGACAGAGTAGTAGTGTTACTTGCTCAGTAGTGTCCAACTCTTTTGTCACTCTATAAACTATAGCCCCCAGTCTTCTCTGTCCATGGAATTCTCCAGGAAAGAATACTGGAGTGGATTGCCATGCCCTCCTCCAGGGGATCTTCCTGACCCAGGGATAGAACCCAGGTGTCCTGCTTGGCAGGTGAATTCTTTAAAATCTGAGCCACCAGGAAGCTCCAGATAGACATAACTAAATGCAAAATGACTCCAATATCCATTAAAGGCTGAGGCCTTATACGGTCTCATACCAATAGCAGAAATCCAAATGGCCTAGTGGATAATCACCCTCTGTACTAGACACTATAATACTTCTCGTCTGCCAGCCCAGAATCCTAGTAGGAGATGATGGCATTTTGTTTAACGCTTGAAAGCTAATAATAATGTCGTTATTATGATATAATTATTTCCCATTTCCCAATTGTTCCAAACTTGAATATTATTTTGTCACATGTTCCACCACATGCAAAATAGGTCCACTATTGTGGTCCCATGTTCAGTCTTTTTCAGTATCCCTGTAGATCCCAACAGCCAATACAGGAGACATAGGAGATATTGTGGATTTGGTTCCATAAAATAAATATGGCAATAAAGCAAGTCATATGAATTCTTTTGGTTTCCAATTGCATATAAAATTTCTGTTTACATTATACTGTAGTCTACTAAATGTTTGATAGCATTATGTCTAAAAGTCATATACATACCTTAATTAAACAATATGTTATTGCTGGTGCTGCTAAGTCACTTCAGTAGTGTCCGACTCTATGCAACCCCATAGACAGCAGCCCACCAGGCTCCCCCATCCCTGGGATTCTCCAGGCAAGAAGACTGGAATGGGTTGCCATTTCCTTCTCCAATGCATAAAAGTGAAAAGTGAAAGTGAAGTCACTCAGTCGTGTCCGACTCTTCGTGACCCCATGGACTGCAGCCTACCAGGCTCCTCCGTCCATGAGATTTTCCAGGCAAGAGTACTGGAGTGGGTTGCCATTGCCTTCTCTGATGTTATTGCTAAAAGATGCTAACCATCATCTGAGCTTCAGTGTGTCCTAACCTTTTTTCTGGTAAAGAGTCTTGTTTTGATGTTAGTGGCTGCTGACTAATCAGGGAGGTGGTTGCTGAAGGTTGGGATGGCTGTGGCAATTTCTTCAAATAAGATGGTGAAATCTGCTGCATTGATCAACTCTCTCATGAATGATTTCTCTGTAGCATGCAATGCTGTTTGATAACATTTATCCAAAGTAGCTTCTCTCAAAACTAGTGTAAAGCCTCTCAAAACCTGTGGCTGCTTTATCAACTATGTTTATATGATATTCTAAGTCCTTTGTTGTCATTTCAACAACCAATAAAGGTTGTTATCTTATATGAGTGAATTTTATGGGACTCCAGAACAATTACAATAGTAACATCAAAGATCACATGACAAGAGTCTGCTTAGTTCTTTCCAAGTCCCTGGCAAACCTGATTTTTCAATTTGCATGTTTTTGTTGCAACAAAAACAGAAATGAGTTTTGCTTTAGGTGCAAAACAGCCAAATAGACCTTCAAGAGCTAAGGCATCTTGATTATTCTTTACAAGTTACTACTAGCAAACCCTTGTAGCTAGAATTGTCCTTCATAAAGCTAATTACTCTCTGACTCCATATAAATTATACTCTGTATTTGGCATTCTTCTACTTTTATACTCCTTTGGAGCATAATACTCCTTTTGGATCTTCAAAAAGATCATAGTCTGGGCTTATAACCCCAGGGACACAAGACCCAGTTGCTGAGCTGCTTATGCCAGCTTTGGCCATAAAATATGCAAAATAAAAAAGAATTCAAGCCTGTCACTGCCTTGAGCTTCATCTCATACTCCAGACTATGCGCCCTGACCATAAAACTCCTCACTACTTGCTCCAGAGGGTAACAGTTCTTGAGGTGGTAGCCTGCTGTGTTCTCTTTTTCCTGGCAAAGAAACAAAGCTACATTTTCTTTTTCCTCCAAAACTCTGATTCCATATTTCTATTCAGCATTGTTGCACAGAGAGCCAAGATTTTGGCAGAACTCTCATGTCCCATGGTACAGCTAAGATGACTCAAATTATGAACAGATTTTGGTGGGGAGGCCAAAGGAGAAGACCCAGCAAGATGATAGGAGGATCAAAATCATATTTAGAATCAAACCCCATACCCACCAGAGATGCTTGGAGGGTTCAAACAAACCTTGTGAGCACCAGGACCTAGAGACCTCACAGAGACTGAGCCAGAGTTGTGTTTGAGTGTCTCCTGCAGAAATACGGATGAACAGTGGACTTCTGCAGGGGATCTGGGTTCAGAAGACCTGGGTATGGCATAAGTCCTCTTGGAGAAGGTCACCATTAACCCCACCATAGAGCCACCAGAACTTACACAGGACTGGGGAAACAGACTATTGGAGAACACAAACAAAAGTTATGTGCACCAGGACCCCAGAAGACACTGACCCAGAATTGCCCATGAGTGTCCAGGAGTCTCCTGCGGAGGTGTGGGTTGGTGATGGCCTGCTGCAGTGTTGGGGACACTGAATGTAGCAATGTGTGCATGGGACCTTTTGAAGGAGGTCGCCATTGTCTTCATTACCTCCACCATAGTTTGGCCCAGGTCAAACAACAGGGAGGGAACATAGCTCTATCCATCAACAGAAAAGTGGATTAAAGATTTACTGAAAATGGCCCTGTTCATCAGAACAAGACCCACCTTCCCCCTCAGTCAGTCTCTCCCATCAGGAAGCTTTCATAAGCCTCTTATCCTTCCCTATCAGAGGGCAGATGGAATGAAAACCACAGTCACAGAAAACTAACCTATCTGATCACATGGACCACAGTCTTATCTAACTCAATGAAACTATGAGCCATGCCCTGTAAGACCACCCAAGATGGACAGCCACGGTGGAGAGTTCTGACAAAATGTGTTGCACTGGAGAAGGGAATGGCAAACCACTTTAGTATTCTTGCCTTGAGAACCCCATGAATAGTATGAAAAGGCAAAAAGATAGGACACTGAAAGATGAACTTCCCAGGCTGGTAGAGGCCCAATATGCTACTGGAGTTCAATGGAAAAATAACTCCAGAAAGAATGAAGAGACAAAGCCAAAGCAAAAACACACCCAGTTGTGGATGTGACTGTGGAAGTAAAGTCTGATGGTATAAAGAGCAATATGGAAAGAAATCTGGAATGTTAGGTCCACGAATCAAGGCCAATTGAAAGTGGTCAAACAGGAGATGGCAAGGGTGAACATCAACATGTGAGAAACAGTGAAGTAAAATGGATTGGAATGGGCGAATTTAACTCAGATGACCATTATATCTACTACTGTGGGCAAGAATCCCTTAGAAGAAATGGAGTAGCCATCATAGTTAACAAAAGAGTCTGAAATACAATAATTGGATGCAGTCTCAAGAGCGACAGAATGATCTCTGTTTTCAAGGCAAAGCATTCAATATCACAGCAATCCAAGTCTATGCCTCTACCAGTAACGCTGAAGAAGCTGAAGTTGAATGGTTCTAAGAAGACATCCAAAACCATCTAGAACTAATATCCCAAAGATGTCTTTTTCATTATAGGGGACAGGAATGCAAAAGTAGAAAGTCAAGAGATTCCTGGAGTAACAGGCAAATTTGTCCTTTGAGTACAAAACAAAGCAGGTCAAAGGCTAACAGAGTTTTGCCAAGAGAACACACTGGTCATGGCAAGCACCATCTTCCAACAACATAAGAGAAGATTCTACACATGGCTATCACCAGATGGTCAATACTGAAATCTGATGTATTATACTCTTTACAGATAAAGATGGAGAAGCTCTATACCGTCAACAAAAACAAGACTGGGAGCTGACTGTGGCTCAGATCATGAGCTCCTTATTGCCAAATTCAGACTAGGGAAAACCACTAGACCATTCAGGTATGACCTAAATCAAATCCCTTATGATTTGAATACAGCAGAAGTGACAAATAGATTCAAGGGATTAAATCTGATAGACAGAGTGCCAGAATAACTATGGGTGGAGGTCCAGGACATTGTAGAGGAGGCAGTGACCAAGACCATCCCAAAGAAAAAGAAATGCAAAAAGGCAAAATGGTTGTCTGAGGAGGCCTTACAAATAGCTGAGAAAAGAAGAGAAGTGAAAGGCAAAGGAGAAAAGGAAAGATACACCCATTTGAATGCAGAGTTCCAAAGAATAGCAAGGAGAGATAAGAAAGCCTTCCTTAGTGATCAATACAAAGAAATAAAGGAAAACAATAGAATGGGAAAGATGAGATCTCTTCAAGAAAATTAGAGCTATCAATAGAACTTTTCATGCAAAGATGGGCACAATAAAGGACAGGAATGGTGTGGACCCAAAAGAAGCAGAAGATATCAAGAAGATGTGGCAAGAATACACAGAATAACTATACAAAAAAGATCTTCATGACCCAGATAACCACTATGGTGTGATCACTCACCTAGAGCCAGACATCCTGGAATGGGAAGTCAAGTGGGCCTTAGGAAGCATCACTATGAACAAAACAAGTAGAGGTGATGGAATTCCAGTTAAGCAATTTCAAATCCTAAAAGATGATGTTGTGAAAGTGCTGCACTCAATATGCCAGCAAATTTGGAAAACTCAGCAGTGGCCACAGGACTGCAAAAGTTCTGTTTTCATTCCAATCCTGAGGAAAGGCATTGCCAAAGAATGGTCAAACTACTGCACAATTGAACTCATCTCACATGCTAGTAAAGTAATGCTCAAATTCTCCAAGCCAGGCTTCAACAGTTGTGAACCATGAACTTCCAGATGTTCAAGCTGGATTTAGAAAAACAAAGGAACCAGAGATCAAATTGCCAACATCTGTTGGATCATCAAAAAAGCAAGAAGTTCCAAAAAACATGTGCTTCTGCTTTATTGATTATGCCAAAGGCTTTGGCTGTGTGGATCACAAAAAAACTGGAAAATTCTTAAAGAGATGGGAATACCAGACCACCTGACCTGCCTCCTGAGAAATCTGTATGCTAGTCTAGAAGCAACAGATATAACTGGACATGGAAAAACAGACTGGCTCCAAATCGGGAAATGGGTACATCAAGACTGTATATTGTCACCCTGCTTATTTAACTTATATGAGAACATCATGAGAAATGCTTGACTGGATGAAGCACAAGCTGGAATCAAGATTGCCAGAAGAAATATCAATAACCTCAGATATGCAGATGACACCACCCTTTTGTCAGAAAGCAAAGAACTAAAGAGTGTCTTGATGAAAGTGAAAGTGGAGAGTGGAAAAGGTGGCTTAAAACTCAACATTCAGAGAACTAAGATCATGGCATCTGGTCCCATCACTTCATGGAAAATAGATGGGGAAACAATGGAAACAGTGACAGACTTTATATTTTTGGGCTCCAAAATCACTGCAGATGGTGATTGCAGCCATGAAATAAAAAGACACTTACTCCTTGGAAGGAGGAAATACTATGGCCAACCTAGACAGCATATTAAGAAGCAGAGACATTATGCTGCCAACAAAGGTCCGTGTAGTCAAAGCTATGGTTTTTCCAGTGGTCATGTATGGATGTGAGAGTTGGTCTATAAAGAAAGCTGAGTGTCGAAGAATTGATGCTTTTGAACTATGCTGTTGCAGAAGACTCTTGAGAGTCTCTTAGACTGCAAGGAGATCCAACTAGTCATCCTAAAGGAAATCAGTCCTGAATACTCATTGGAAGAACTGATGCTGAAACTGAAACTCCAATACTTTGGCCACCTGTTGCGAAGAACGGACTCATTGGAAAAGACCATGTTGCTTGGAAAGATTGAAGGCAGGAAGAGAAGGGGACAATAGAGGATGAGATGGTTGGATGGCATCACTGACTCTATGGACATGAGTTTGAGTCAACTTCAAGAGTTGGTGATGGACAGAGAAGCCTGGAATGCTGCAGTCCATTGGGTTGCAAAAAGTCGGACACGACTGAGAGACTGAACTGAATTGAACTTGGTGGGGAGACTTCTTTAAAATTGTAAAAGTAGTTTACCACCAACGTCTGACCAGCGATTCCATAATCCCAGAAAAGCTATTTTTGTTTCCAGAGGCCTCAAACCTCCTCCCTCTGGACCATTTGAGCATCTGTAACTGGATTTGTTCAAAGGCCCCTCAGGATAGTTTACAATGTTGTTTTTCAGTTGTGTCTGACTCTTTGCCACCTGATGGACTAGAGCACACCAGGCTCCTCTGTTCATCACTATTTCTCAGAATTTGCTAAAATTCATATCTATTGAATCAGTGATGCAGTCTAACCCTCTCATCCCCCACCTCCCCCTTCTCCTTTTCCCTTCAATCCTTCCTAGCATCAGGGTCTTTTCCAGTGAGTCAGCTCTTCAAGTCAGGTGGCCAAAATATTGGAGCTTCAGCTTCGGCATCAATCCTTCCACTGAATATTCAGGGAATGTTTCCTTTAGGATTGATTGGTTTGATCTCCTTGCAGTCCATGGGACTCTGAATAGTCTTCCCAGCCCCACAATTCGAAAGCATCAATTCTTCGGTGTTCAACCTTCATGGATCACAGCTTTGTCATGGTAAATGTGCTTGCATAACTCAGTGAAGCTATGAGCCATGCTTTGCAGAGCCACTCAAGAAGGAATGGTTATAGTGAAGAGTTCTGACAAAAGGTGGTCCACTGGATGAGGGAATGGCAAACAACTCCAGTATTCTTGCTTTGAGAACCCCATGATCAGTATGAAAAAGGTTATTAATATGACCCTGTTATTGTAGATATGTTTTTGGGATGGGTTGGAGCCTTCCCCTGCCACAAGACTAATACCCTCACAGTGGGAAGTAAAACTCTTGGAAAATGTGTTTTCTCTTAGAGTGTACCCTCTATGGTCTCTAGTGTTTAGCCGTTCACTTCTCTGGGTATATCATACAAGCTTTAACAATATTATTGCAAATTTCTTAAAATATCATTGTCTCTGTCACCTATCACTGTCAATCATCAGGCAAGACTGGAGGATAGGATCTTCAAACTCAAAATCTCTAAACTTATTAAAACTACTGGATGCCCTTGGCCTAAAGTATTGCCTCTCATCCTGTCAACTGTTCATAGTGTTCCATTCGTGAAACAGAAACTCATTCTATATGAGAAACTCAGAGGTAGACCAATGTCTATTGGAGTACAACTCTCTGCTGACCTCTTTCATCTCATGTTAATATGATGAAACACTGAAGGTCTTTAGTATCCTTTGCTAAATTTATCATCAGTAGGTTAAAGAAGCCTTCAGGATTCCAATTAAAAGGATCCTGTTGGTCACAATTTGGAGCTTAGTGAGTTGGTACTTTTGAAACATCATCAGAGGAAAACAGCCCCTGGGCTATGTTGGAAGGGGCCTTACAAAGTGCTCCTGACCATGAATGCTGGGGCAAAACCAGAAGTCATTGAGCCTTGGGCACTCATGTTCCAAGATGAACAAGGCTCCTTCTGATATTTGATTCTTCTTTCACACTGGCCACCAAAAATCAAGCTGAATTGGGAGAAAGATGGTGACTTCATGTGGTTGACAGTTTCGGCCCAAGACACCAGATCAAGACTTTATAATTTAACTATAATAAAATTTGTTTTTATTTCTTTCTTTACATTACTCTGACATAGTCCTGGAAGCACAACACCATCATCTGTATTTCTCAGGCCATTTAAAAGGGGGAGGGTGCAAACTTGAATATGTCATCAAAATTCCAATCTATTCTCCCTGTGATCAGTTTTTCTTCCAATCCCAATGACAATATAAGCTACAATCAGCTCACCTTAGAAGTCACCCTCTGAAGCTGACTTTTATGGCCAGAACATCCAGTACCTTTCTTTTACTTTTCTTTAATTATTAAAACTGTTTTTGCACAGTTAGACATGAATACCTTTGCAAATATATTTGCACCCCCATGCTCTTATAATTATTTAAATCAGACCTGCCCCCAATCCTAAAAAATCTCATGATTAGCACCTGTTTTTGCAAAAATTTAGAACAAACTTTTATTTTAGACCAGGAGATTTACTTCTTTTTCTAATTAATTTATTTTTTAATTGAAGGATAATTGCTTTACACAATTTTGTTATTTTCTGTCAAACCTCAACATGAATCAGCCATAGGTATAGATGTATCCCCTCCCTCTTAAAATTCCCTCACATCTCCCTCCCCATCCCACCCATCTAGGTTGATACAGAGCCCTTGTTTGAGTTTCCTGAGCCATACAGCAAATTCCCATTGGCTATCTATTTTACATGTGGTAATGTAAGTTTGAATGATACTCTCCATACACCTCAACTTCTTCTCCTCTCTCCCTATGTCCAGAAGTCTGTTCTCTATGTCTGTTTCTCTGTTGCTGCCCTGCAAATAAATTCTTCAGTAGCATCTTTCTAAATTTTGTATATATGTGTTGCTGCTGCTGCTGCTAAGTCGCTTCAGTCATGTCCGACTCTGTGTGACCCCATAACGGCAGCCCACCAGCCTCCCCCGTCCCTGGGATTCTCCAGGCAAGAACACTGGAGTGGGTTGCCATTTCCTTCTCCAATGCATGGAAGTGAAAAGTGAAAAGTGAAAGTGAAGTCTCTCAGTCATCTCCGACTCTTAGCGACCCCATGGACTGCAGCCCACCAGGCTCCTCTGTCCATGGGATTTTCCAGGCAAGACAATATTTCTCTTTCTCTTTCTGACTTACTTCACTTTGTATAATAGGCTCTAGGTTCATCCACCTCATTAGAACTGCCTCAAATGCATTCCTTTTTATGACTGAGTTCCACCACCCTTATGACAGAAAGCAAAGAAGAACTAAAGAGCCTCTTGATGAAAGTGAAAGAGGAGAGTGAAAAAAACTGACTTAAAATTCAACATTCAGAAAACTAAGATCATGACATCTGGTCCCATCACTTCATGGCAAGTAGATGGAAAAACAATGGAAACAATGACAGACTTTATTTTCTTAGGCTCCAAAATCACTGCAGATGGTGACTGCAGCCATGAATTTAAAAGACCCTTGCTCCTTGGAAGAAAAGTTATGACCAACCTAGACAGCATATTAAAAAGCAGAGACATTACTTTGCAAAAAAAAAAGTCCATCTAGTCAAAGCTATCGTTTTCTCCAGTAATCATGTATGGATGTGAAAGTTGAACTATAAAGAAAGGTGAGCACCAAAGAATTGATGCTTTTGAACTGTGGTGTTGGAGAAGACTCTTGAGAGTCTCTTGGACTGCAAGGAGATCCAACCAGTCCATCCTAAAGGAAATCAATACTGAATATTCAATTGAAGAACTGATGTTGAAGCTGAAACTCCAAAACTTTGGCCAGCTGATGCAAAGAACTGACTGTTTGAAAAGACCCTGATGCTGGGAAAGACTGAAGGCGGGAGGAGAAAGGGTCAACAGAAGATGAAATGGTTGGATGGCATCACTGACTCAATGGGCATGAGTTTGAGTAAATTCCAGAAGTTAGTGATGGACAAGGAAGCCTGCCATGCTGCAGGCTATGGGGTTGCAAATTGTCAGACCCAACTGAACTGAACTGATATTCCATTGTGTACATGTACCACAGCTTCTTTATCCACTCAAGTGTCAATGGGCATCTAGGTTGCTTCCATGTTCTAGCTATTGTAAATAGTGCTGCAATGAGTAGTGAGATATGTGTGTCTTTTTCAATTTTGATTTCCTCAGGGTATATACCTAGGAGTGGGATTGCTGGGTCATATGGTGGTTTTATTCCTCGATTTTTAAGGAATCTCCATACCGTCTTCCATAGTGGTTGTATCAATATACATTCTCACCAATAGTGCAAGAACATTCCCTTTTCTCCACACCCTCTCCAGCATTTATTGTTTGTAGACTTTTTGATCATGGCCATTCTGACTGGTGTGAGGTGATATCTCATTGCAGTCTTGATTTGTATTACTCTAATAATAAGCAATGTTGAGCATCTTTTCATGTGTTTGTTAGCCATCTGTATGTCTTCTTTGGAGAAATGTCTGTTTAGGTCTTTTTCCCACTTTTTGATTGGGTTGTTTGTTTGGTATTGAGTTGTAAGAGCTGCTTCTATATTTTGTAAATTAATCCTTTGTCTGTTGTTTCATTTGTTATTTTCTCACCTTCTGAGGGTTGTCTTTTCACCTAGCTTGTAGTTTCCTTTGCTGTGCAAAAGCTGTTAAGTTTAATCAGGTCCCAATTGTTTACTTTTGTTTTTATTTCCATTACTCTAGGAGGTGGGTCATAGAGGATTTTGCTTTGATTTATGTCATTGAGTGTTCTGCCTATGTTTTCCTCTAAGAGTTTTATAGTTTCTGGTCTTACATTTAGGTCTTTAATCCATTTTAAGTTTATCTTTTTGTATGGTATTAGGAAGTGTTCTAATTTCATTCTTTTATATGTAGCTGTCCAGTTTTTCCAGCACCATCTATTGAAGAGGTTGTCTTTGCCTCATTATATATTCTTGCATCCTTTGTCAAAAATAAGATACCCATAGGTGCATGGGTTTATTTCTGAACTTTGTATCTTGTTCCATTGGTCTATATTTCTGTTTTTCTGGCAGTACCATACTGTCTTGATGTCTGTAGCTTTGTAGTATAGTCTGAAACAGAAAGATCAATTCCTCTAGCTCCATTCTTCTTTCTCAAGACTGCTTTAGCTATTTGCAGTCTTTTGTGTTTCCATATGAATTGTAAGTTTTTCTGTCCTAGTTCTGTGAAAAACGCCTTTGGTAATTTGATAGGGATCACATTGAATCTGTAGATTGCATTTGGTAGTATAGTCATTTTCACAATATTGATTCTTCTTACCAAGGAACATGGAATATCTTTCCATCTGTTTACGTCATCTTTGATTTTTTTTTCATTAGCATCTTATAATTTTCTGTGTACAGTTATTTTGTCTCCTTAGGTAAGTTTATTCATAGATATTTCATTCTTTTTGTTGCAAAGGTGAATGGGATCAATTCCTGAATTTCTATTTCTGATTTTTCATTGTTAGTATATACAAATGCATGAGATTTCTGTGTATTGATTTTATATCCTGCAACTTTCACTGCAAAATTCACTGATTAGTTCTAGTAATTTTATGATACTATCTTTAAGGTTTTCAATGTACAGTATCATGTCAGCTGCAGACAATGAGAGCTTTACTTCTTTTCCAATCTGGATTCCTTTAATTTCTTTTTCTTCTCTGATTACTGTAGCTAGGTCTTCCAGAACTATGTTGAATAATAGTGGTGAAAGTGGACACCCTTATCTGGTTCTTGATCTCAGGGGGAATGTTTTCAGTTTTTCATCATTGAGAATAATGTTTGCTGTACGCTCATTATATATGGCCTTTACTATATTGAGTTAGGTTCCTTATATGCCCATTTTTGGAAGCATTTTAATCATAAATGGGTGCTGAATTTTGTCAAAGGCTTTTTCTGCCTCTGTTGAGATTGTATGGCTTTTATGTTTCAATTTGTTAATATGATTTATCACATTGATTCATTTGCATATATTGAAGAATCCTTGTATCCCTGGAATAAACCCAACTTGATCATGGTGTATGAGCTTTTTGATGTGTTGCTGAATTCTGTTACCTAAAATTGTGTTGAGGATTTTTGCATCTATGTTCATCAGTGCTATTGGCCTGTAGTTTTCTTTTTTTCTGTCTTGTCTTTGTCTGATTTTGGTATCAGGGTGCTGGTGGCTTCATAGAATGAGTTTGGAAGTGTTCTTTCCTCTGCAATTTTTTGAAAGAGTTTTAGAAGGATAGGCATTAGCTCTTCTCTACATGTTTGATAGAATTCTCCTGTGAAACCATTTGGTCCTGGGCCTTTGTTTTTTGGGAGATTTTTGATCACAGCTTCAATTTCACTGCTTGTAATTGGGTTGTTCATAATTTATATTTCTTTCTGGATCCATCTTGGAAGATTGAACTTTTCTAAGAATCTGTCCATTTTTTCCAGGTTATCTATTTCATTGCCATATAGTTGTTCATACTAGTCTCCTATAAAACTTTGTATTTCTGCATTGTCTGTTGTAACTTCTCCTTTTTCACTTCTAATTTTGCTAGTTTGATTCTTCTCTCTTTTTTTCTTAGTGAGTCTGGCTAAAGGTTTGTCAATTTTGTTTATCTTCTCAAAGAACCAGCTTTTATTTTTGTTAATCTTTACTATTGTTTATTTCATTTGTTTTTCAATTATTTCTGCTCGAATCTTTATTATTTTGTTCAATTTTGGGACTTTTTTGGTTCTTCTTTTTCCAGTTGTTTTAGATGTAAAGCTAGGTTGCCTACAGAAAAGAAGTAATTTTTAACCATTTTATCTTCTAGTTCACTGATTCATTCTTCTGCTTCAGATATTCTGCTATTGATTCCCTCCAGGGTATTTTTAATTTCAGTAATTGTGTTATTTGTTTCTGTTTGTTTATTCTTTAATTTTTCTAGGTCTTTGTTAATTGATTCTTGTGCTTTCTCCATTTTGTTTTCAAGGTTTTGATTATCTTTACATAATTATTCTGAAATTTTTTTCAGGTATTTTGCCTATTTCCCTTCATTTGTTCGGACTTCTGTGTTTCTGGTTTATTCTTTTCTTTATGTAGTATTTCTCTGTCTTTCCATTATTATTATTTTTTTAATATACTGTGTTTCAGGTCTCCTTTTCCCAAGCTTCAAGAAAAGTTAATTCTTCACTTGGAAAAGGTTGAATTATTTCCTCCTTTTAATTTCTGCCCTCCTAGGGTTGGTCCCAGAGAAGGCAATGGCACCCTACTCCAGTACTCTTGCCTGGAAAATCCCATGGATGGAGGAGCCTGGTGGGCTGCACTCCATGGGGTCCCTAAGAGTCAGACCCGACTGAGGAACTTCACTTTCACTTTTCACTTTCATGCACTGGAGAAGGAAATGGCAATCCACTCCAGTGTTCTTGCCTGGAGAATCCCAGGGATGGGAGAGTCTGGTGGGCTGCCATCCATGGGGTTGCACAGAGTTGGACATGACTGAAGCGACTTAGCAGCAGCAGCAGCAGCAGCAGGGTTGGTCCAGTGGTTTGTGTAAGCTTGGTATAGGGTGAGATTTCTGCTTAGTTTTTGTTTTCTTGTTTGTTTTTCCTCTGATGGGCAAGGCTGAGTGAGGTGATGATCCTGTCTGCCTATGATTGGGTTTGTACTTTTGTTTTGCTTGTTGTTTAGATGAGGCGTCCTGCACAGGGTGCTACTGGTGGTTGGGTGATGCTCAGTCTTGTATTCAGGTGGTTTAGTTTGTGTGAGTTCTCACTATGTGATACTCCCTAGGGTTAGTTCTTGATAGTCTAGGGTCTTAGAATCAGTGCTCCCACTCCAGTGGCTCAGGGCTTGATGTTTGGTCAGGAACAATTCCACAAGTGGCTTGTTATGGCATTAAGTGAGATTAAAACAAATATCCAAAAACGAGAAACCAAAGATGAACCCCAGACAAATGGCAGTTACAAAATTAGGCAAAAATATAGTTAAAATAATAGAATATACACATACACATATACACCCATGAGCAAAGTCAAAGCAGTCCAGCAAAAATAAAGAACAGTAGATTGACCTGGTGAACAAAGGAAATCATAAGTTATATTTACCAGTTAAGAACAAAACTAACTAAGGCACAAACTGGAAACAAACAAACAAACAAACAAACAAACCTAAAGCAAGGTGCCAAGAGGGGAATAAAGCAATGAAAACAAATCTAACAAATATATTGACAGGAAAAGGAAAGAAAGAATAGATATGCAAATTTAAATAGAGGTAGATATGAAAAGAAAGTGAAAATTAGTCATTCAGTCATGTCTGACTCTTTGTGACCCCATGGACTGTAGCCAACCAAGCTCCTTTGTCCATGGGATTCCCCAAGCAAGAATACTGGAGTGGGTTGCCATTCTCTTCGCCAGGGGATCTTCCTGACTCATGGATCGAACCTGGTCTCCCTCATTGCAGGCAGAGTCTTTACCGTCTGAGCCACCAGGGAAGCTATAGAAGGTTTATAGAGGTAGATATAGCTCTATTTATTTATAGAGGTATATATAGAAGATTTATATAAATATTAAAAGATTATATAAAGATTGCAGTTAAAGATTAACTGCAAGGGGAAAAGAACAGTAGGACAGGCAAACAAAGGAATAAATGTAGAAAAAATATAATACATTTAAAAAATTAAAATTATAAGAAAGAGAAAAATCAGAAGAGAGAAAAAAGCAAAAAAAAAAAAAAAGGAAAACTCCACAGAACTGCAAAAGCCCAACGTCCAAAGTAGGGACAGAGGTTTATAACAACAATAAAAAGTTTGACTGAATATGCACATATGCATATACATCCATAAACAAAATCAAAATAAATGCAACAAAAATAAAGTACGATATATTGACCTGGTGAATAAAGGAAACCAATACAATTAATCAGAGCAAAACTAATTAAAGCACAAACTGGAAAACAAAACTAAATCAAGTTGCCAATTGTGGAATAAAGCAATGAAAATAAAACTAACACATATGTTGTGAAGAAAGGAGAGAAAGAAAGGAAAGAAAGAACAGATAAGCCAAGTTAGATAGAGGTAGATAAAGATGATTTATATATGTTAAAGTTTAACTGCAAGGGGGAAGAACAATAGGGAAAGCAAACAAAGGAATAAATGTAGAAAAAATAATAATAGATTTAAAATATTAAATTAAAAAAGGAAAGAGAGAAAAAAAAGGAAAGCTCCACAGAACTGCAAAAGGCCAGTGTTGAAGCAAAGGTTTATAACAACAATAAAAAAATTTGATTGAGAAAAAAGAAGAAAAAAAGCTCAAAAGCTTAATTGGATTTCATAGTGCCAATAAAATCGACAACTAAAACAGAGAGGGAAAAAAAAAGGATTAAAAAAATCCAAAAGCATCTACAGAACAAGTCAAAAAATAAGAATAATAAATGTTTTCCTTGAGTCACTGCTGCCAGAGACCTTTCCCTCACTGGGAGTCACAGTCCACCCTACCTCCCTAGGATGCCCTCCAACACTGTGCTGTTCTCTGGACCTGCTGTGGGGGCAGCTCAGTTTCTAACCTGGTCCTACTTCTATGTGTTTTTGCCTCCAATGTCCATAGCTATCAGAAATAGTGTGTTTTCTTTTGTGGAGCTTTCAATGACCTTTTATATATTCCATAGACACAGTGTCTGCCTAGTTGATCCTGTGGATTTAATCTGCAGCTTATACAGCTGACGGGAAGGTTTTGGGTCTTCTTCCTTAGTCACACTGCCCCTGGGTTTCAACTTGCTGCTGCAAGGACTGTCTCATTCTCATTCCATTTAGTCTGCCACAGATCAGCTGTTTCACTCTCAGCCTTAAATATTTCTCTTCTGAAATGGACATTTAACCCGATGTGGGGATTGGACCCCTGCTTCAGTTCCCCCACCTGCCAAGGGCAGGTACAGTCCTACTAACACTCCTACTTTTCTTCCTAGTTCCTTCATCCGACCAAGTTTTGCGTGGTTCTATATATTCTTTACCAGTGGTCAGGTACTCCTATCTGGTCTCAGCTGGTGTTCTGCAAGCACTTCTGTGTCTGAAGGTGTATTCCTGATGTGTTTGTGGAGAGGGATGGACTCCATGTCCACCTACTCGTCTGCCATCTTGTTCTCTGAGATTTATTTCTTGTATATTCTAAAAACTGACCACTGGTTTGAATGAACAAATGCAAATATCCCTATAAATAAATCCCCTTTGTTGTTGTTTAGTCGCCAAGTCATGTCTGACTCTTTTGTGACCTCACAAACAGAAGACCACCAGGAGACTCTATCCATGAGTTACAGGTTGGTTGTAATACAGTAGGTTGCCATTTCCTTCTCCAGGGGATCTTCCTGACCCAGGGATTGAACCTGTCTCTCCTGCATTGCAGGCAAATTCTTTACCAATGAGCCACCAGGAAGTCCAATAAATCCATTAACAATGCAATTTTAACTAGACTGGTTTATACTCTGACAGGATTTATCTTTGTCTGTGCTTGTTATTATGCTCCTTGGGTCTATGGATGCCTGGATAACTGGTGCATGACCAGGCAGTGCCTCTTAGATTATCCAACTGTGGCTCTAACTGTCTGCAACCAAACTGAGATAATCACATTGATCAGCTCCCTAGAATTTGCATTGTTGAGCTAGAAGGGATTTACCAGGAGGCATTCAGGATTCAAGGTTCACTTTCTTTGGTGGACCTGTACTTCCCTGATTAATAAGTGTAAATGTGGCTATGATTAGGAATCTCTATTTTAACTCTGAAGATACTTAAGAATCTATTGCTAAAGCAATAGTTGTTCAAAAAAGTTCCTAGACTCTCTTATCAAAATTGCTCTTGATGATAAAAAAAAGTCCTTGATTATCTTTTAGCTGAGCAAGGAGATGTTTATGTGTTGCCAACACCACCTGCTACCCCTGAATTGACACATCTGGGGAGGCTGAGACTTACCTATATAAAGTCGCTGAACAAGAAAGTGATTCTTTCAATGAGATCTTTAAAACAATTTTTTTTTTTTTTTTTTTACTTATTTGATTCTGATTGATTTGGCTCTTGGGAACCATGGCTTTGAAGTGTACTCCAAACTTTGGGAATTATCCCGCTTATAACAATAACAGTCACCCCAATGAGCTGTATTCTCTTAAGAGCTTTAAATGCAGTGTCAAAGTGACTAACCACCAAGCAATGGTTTCCTTAAGATTGAAACATCAGACAAACAAGGAAGAGAAAGCCTAACTAAAGTAGGTGAACCCTAAGTAGTGACCTGTGAACACCTCAGAGATTCAGCAAAAAATCTCATAAGCTGTGAATACTACACAGGGATCAGCAAAAACCTGTGAGAACTTCAGAGCAGTAGCTCGGAGAGGCACTAATGCTTTAAATTTTGATCACATCTCTAAGTGAAGCTGAGTCTGATCAATAAAATGTAATTTTCAAAAACAAGACAAATGTGACTCCCAAATGGAGTCTCTTACGCTAAGCTCCACATCACCAAGCTGAAACAAACTCTTGGAATGTTAATTCAGTCAATCAGGAGTCACCTGACTTGCACTGGTGAGGTCATCCACTAGCCACTGAAGGAAAGGGACCTTGCCACAACCAATCTACATTTTGCTAGTATGATTTCCTTGCTCCTGATTCCTTCTGCCTATAAAAGTCTTTCATTTTGTACAGTTTCTTAGAGCATCATTATTTTGCAAATGGGATACTGTCCAATTTATGAATCACTGAAAAAGCCAATAAGATCTTTAAAATGTACTCAGTTAATTTTTTTTTAAACAGGTTCTACCTCAGAAATAAAAGAAATAGTTGAGTTTAATCTCTTCATTTTCATCTGTAGCAGTCAAAGCAAATTTTTCTAATTTATAACTTTCCTAGGTTTCAATTTTTCAACTTTCTTATTTGGTTAAGATATGATTTTGGGCCTCATTAATTGGTCATTTTAAGGTAGGAGTATGTAACATATTAAGAAGAAAAAGAAAAATGTATTTATTTTAATTTCACAATGAATTTTTTCCTCTTTTCTCTGGTTCTAATTCCATCTTCCCATCTGCTTTTTGAGTACTCTGCAGCATGCAGGATCTTTGCTGACTGACCAGGAATCAAACCTATGCACCTAGAATTGGGAACGTGGAGTCTCAGCCACCGGATCACCAGGGCAATCCCTCTGCTGCTGCCACTGCTAAGTCACTTCAGTCTTGTCCAACTCTGTGCGACCCCACAGATGGCAGCCCACCAGGCTCCCCCATCCCTGGGATTCTCCAGGCAAGAATACTGGAGTGGGTTGCCATTTCCTCTAACCTCATCTTTATCATGGACAAATAATTCAACCTCTCCTTGCCTTGATACCCACAATCATGTTGTTTGACTCTGGGAGATAAATGGCTAAGTTCTCTCTGTCTCTAAATTGCTGTCAAGGTTGAAAAAATTGGCCAGAGATGTATAAACACTATTTGTAAGTTGATATAGCTAAATATTTATATTTACTTTCTGTAGCTTAAGAATGAAAATGATATAGCTGAGATTTATTAAAAATATTATTTTTGGTTCTTTTCTTAGAACCAAAGATAATTCTTAGGTACTTGGAAAGCTGCATAAAGAATTTCATGGCCCCAAGTTCAGATAAAATTAGTGACTGTACTTTAGGGACTTGACAAAGTAAATAATAATAGATCAAGCTCATGGAATATCAACACAGTCCTCAATTAAACTTAAGTCATTAAATTAAAATATCAACACAGGCCTCAGTTTAACTGTTGATTCTGCCTCTTACTAGCTATGTGACTTTAGAAAGTTACCAAACCTCTCTAATCCATGTACTTATAAAGCTCAGCATTCAGAAAACTAAGATCATGGCATCTGGTCCCATCACTTCATGGGAAATAGATGGGAAACAGTGGAAACAGTGGCTGACTTTATTTTTTCTGGGCTCCAAAATCACTGCAGATGGTGACTGCAGCCATGAAATTAAAAGACGCTTACTCCTTGGAAGGAAAGTTATGACCAACATAGATAGCATATTCAAAAGCAGAGACATTACTTTGCCAACAAAGGTTCATCTGGTCAAGGCTATGGTTTTTCCAGTGGTCATGTATGGATGTGAGAGTTGGACTGTGAAGAAAGCTGAGCACCAAAGAATTGATGCTTTTGAACTGTGGTGTTGGAGAAGACTCTTGAGAGTCCCTTGGACTGCAAGGAGATCCAACCAGTCCATTGTAAAGGAGATCAGTCCTGGGTGTTCATTGGAAGGACTGATGCTGAAGCTGAAACTCCAATACTTTGGCCACCTTATGAGAAGAGATGACTCATTTGAAAAGACCCTGATGCTGGGAGGGATTGGGGGCAGGAGGAGAAGTGGATGACAAAGGATGAGATGACTGGATGGCATCACCGACTCGATGGACATGAGTTTGAGTTAACTCCGGGAGTTGCTGATGGACAGGGAGACCTGGAGTGTTACGATTCATGGGGTCGCAAAAAGTAGGACACGACTGAGCAACTGAACTGAGCTAAACTGATCTGTAAACAACATAAGAATATTTACCTCAAGGGTTGTTTTAATAATTAAATTTGAGAAAGTAAGTAAATCTCCCTAAAACATTGTGAGCACTCACTGCAAATTTACTTCTTTAATCACACCCATGATCTCTATCTTTATCCATCTCTCCTCACTTGTTTTTATTATCACATCACACAAACATCCTGTAACTTTCTTGCCTTTGCCTCTGGCCCCCATGAATCTTTTTCTTCCTGTATTCTGCCATTTCTTAGAGCAAAGCTAATCATAAACATTGCTTAAAACACTACTTCCTCTTACCTCGTATTCTCTTTAACAGACATTTTGAGCAGACTTTCCTCCTCAATTCTCTTCTGAAACACTCATGGCAAGGTTAACCAGTGACTTCTACTTTACAAGAACAATGACCAATTTTTAGTCCTTCATTTGACTTGACTTACAAGTAGTATTTAACAAAATGTATTATTTTCTCCTCTGAAACTGTCTTCTTTAATTTGATTTTCTCCTACCTCACTGGCAGATCCTTTGTTTTTGTCAGTTTTCCATTAACGATAAATGCAATGAAGAATGAGTCATAATCAACATCTATCATTATCATGTTTTATACAATGAACATTCATTTAATCTTAAAGATGGATACAGTTGCCACTGGATTGTGGAAAATCATCCCCTCCACTTCTAGTGGGGTTATTTTTTCCTAGTTGGAAGCACCTTTTATTTACAGTTGCCCCTTGGTGTCTGCAAGGAATTGCTTTCAGGACCTCTGCTGATACCAGAATCTGTGGACTCTCAAGCCCTTTGTGTATTTGCATATAACCTATAAACATATTTCTATATATGTTGTCATCTCTAGATTAGATAGTATTAGAAACTACCTAATAAAATGGAAATGCTATGTAAATAATGGTAAATGCAATATAAATATCATATAAACAGTGTCAACATGGAACACATTCAAATTTTGCTTTTGGGAATTTTTTGGAAGTTTTTGGAATAATTTCAACCCATGGCTGATTGAATCCATGGATGAAAAATCTGTGGATATGAAGAGCTGATTGTATTTATTTAATCAACAAACTTTTCTCAAGTGCTTCCTAGAGTAGAATCTGTGCTAGGGGAAGAAAAGATGAATAATTTACATTCACTATCCTCTGGAAGATTTTCCTATCGTAGATGGTTTAGGAGGGTTTCCCTGATGATTCAGTGATAAAGAATCCACCTGCCAATGCAGGAAATGCAAGAGATTAGAGTTTGATTCCTGAGTTGGGAAGATCCCCTGGAGGAGGGCATGACAACCCACTCCAATATTCTTGTTTGGGAAATTCCATGGACAGAGGAGCCTGGAGGGCTACAGTGCATGGTGTCACAATGAGTTAGATAAGACTTAGTGACTAAACAATAACAGATGGTATAGAATGGTTAAAGCTTCCACAAAACATGAGACAAAAATCTTTCTGATCTTCCTGAGAGTCAGTGAATGTGACTAAGACAAAAGAAAGCAAACAAACAAAACAAAACTGCTGTATAAGAAATATTGCACTCATGATCATGGATTATGACCTCTGAAGATTTCCAACTCCTTTAAGTATTCAATAAGGGAGGAATATTCCTCATGTGAGGATTATTGAAACAGTTGGAAGCAGTGCAAACATTGTCAGTTTAGATACAAGGGCATGATGGTGGATATTATCTCAGTTAGTGACTGGGCCATTTGCTGCAAGCAGAATGCCGTCACTGAGCTATGGAACAAAGCCTTGAGCCAATATCAGACCATGTGTACAGACATGGTCATCAGCAGACAGTGTTGGTACTCAGTTGGGGACGAACTGCTAGTTAAACAACTTGCCCTTGAGCCAAATTGATATCAACACGAAGTAATGTTGTTGGAGGCTGCAATTTCAAACTCTGCAGGCAATGCTATGTTTCTTTTAAAGTGTTATTGATTTTCTGGAACATCATTCAGGGGAAATGATTGTGCCATTTTAGATACCACAACTTTAGTCTTTATTTATAAGCACTCCATTTTTTATTGTATGAGAACCTTTCATTTTGAGTCTGTTCTTTGAGATATTCTGATGTATTATTTGTTGATAATACAATGTTGGTAATTTCTGCTATGCTCTCATAATTAGGATTATAAACATCAAGTGTGGTAGAGCATTGTGAGCTGTCAAATTAGGTGTCTTGAGAAAATTGCAGCTATTTCCTTGAATACAGGCAATTCAGCACTGTAATGTTACAGTTCTAATTGGTCTCTGTACTCTGGGTATGATTCACTTTATTTCCATTCCTGAAATATTTGTGTTTAGGTGTGTTCAAAGCAAACTGTATGTCAACAAACTAATGGATGTCCTAAGATTTCATTCTAAAAGTTAATAGAATGTTGTGCATGCCAACTCATTTATTTTAACTTCTGAGGACAGTGTAGTAGACACCTAATGAGTCTCTTCCCATACTTCTTCCCCTTAGTTATACATGTACTACTGTTGTCCCTTCCATTGTATGCTTCTGGTACAGACTTCTGTGTCTGCAAGAATTGGTCTCGGAAGCAGAAGCTGACTGAAGTTGGCTGCATTATGATACTCCACCTCCTTGACTATTATTTGTCCAAAGATAGGATTTTATCCAGTCTGTGTCAAGAATAACACTTCCTGGAGGCTTTTTAGAATTAACATTAGACAAAAAGTTTCAGTTCTTTTTCAAAAGAAAGATGAAGAATCAAATCAGATCAGGTCAGTGCTCAGTTGTGTCCGACTCTTTGTGACCCCATGAATCGCAGCAGCCCAGGCCTCCCTGTACATCACCAACTCTCAGAGTTCACTGAGACTCCCGTCCATTGAGTCAGTGGTACCATACAGCCAACTCATCCTCTGTCGTCCCTTCTCCTCCTGCCCCCAATCCCTCCCAGCATCAGAGTCTTTTCCAATGAGTCAACTCTTCACATGAGGTGGCCAAAGTACTGGAGTTTCAGCTTTAGCATCATTCCTTCCCAAGAAATCCCAGGGCTGATCTCCTTCAGAATGGACTGGTTGGATCTCCTTGCAGTCCCAGGAACTCTCAAGAGTCTTCTCCAACACCACAGTTCAAAAGCATCAATTCTTTG
>NW_011494957.1:2621627-2622763 GCF_000754665.1 Bison bison bison | reverse complement strand
AATGGAGTAGCCATCATGGTCAACAAAAGAGTCCGAAATGCAGTACTTGGATGCAACCTCAAAAACGACAGAATGATCTCTGTTCGTTTCCAAGGCAAGCCATTCAGTATCACACTAATCCAAGTCTATGCCCCAACCAGTAATGCTGAAGAAGCTGAAGTTGAACGGTTCTATGAAGACCTACAAGACCTTTTAGAACTAACACCCAAAAAAGATGTCATTTTCATTATAGGGGACTGGAATGCAAAAGTAATAAGTCAAGAAACACCTGGAGTAACAGGCAAATTTGACCTTGGAATACGGAATGAAGCAGGGCAAAGACTAATAGAGTTTTGCCAAGAAAATGCACTGGTTATAACAAACACCCTCTTCCAACAACACAAAAGAAGACCCTATACATGGACATCACCAGATGGTCAACACCAAAATGAGATTGATTATATTCTTTGCAGCCAAAGATGGAGAAGCTCTATACAGTCAATAAAAACAAGACCAGGACCTCCTTATGGTGGCTCAGACCATGAACTCCTTATTCAGACTTAAATTCAAGAAAGTAGGGAAAACCACTAGACCATTCAGGTATGACCTAAATCAAATCCCTTATGATTATACAGTGGAAGTGAGAAATAGATTTAAGGGCCTAGATCTGATAGATAGAGTGCCTGATGAACTATGGAATGAGGTTCGTGACCTTGTACCGGAGAAAGGGATCAAGACCATCCCCAAGAAAAAGAAATGCAAAAGAGCAAATTGGCTGTCTGAGGAGGCCTTACACATAGCTGTGAAAAGAAGAGAAGCAAAAAGCAAAGGAGAAAAGGAAAGATATAAGCATCTGAATGCAGAGTTCCAAAGAATAGCAAGAAGAAATAAGAAAACCTTATTCAGTGATCAATGCAAACAAATAGAGGAAAACAACAGAATGAGAAAGACTAGAGATCTCTTCAAGAAAATCAGAGATACCAAAGGAACATTTCATGCAAAGATGGGCTCGATAAAGGACAGCAATGGTATGAACCTAACAGAAGCAGAAGATATTAAGAAGAGATGGCAAGAATACACAGAAGAACTGTACAAAAAAGAGCTTCACGACCCAGATAATCACGATGGTGTGATCACTCACCTAGAGCCAGACATCC
>NW_011494957.1:2617815-2621300 GCF_000754665.1 Bison bison bison | reverse complement strand
AATTCTCCAAGCCAGGCTTCAGCAATATGTGAACCGTGAACTTCCTGATGTTCAAGCTGGTTTTAGAAAAGGCAGAGGAACCAGAGATCAAATTGCCAACATCCGCTGGATCATGGAAAAGATGAACAATATCAATAAAGTTTTTTGTACTCTCATTTCTAAGCCAGTCGGAAAATACCAGATTGACTGAATAAAGAGAATGCATGCAGATAAAAAAGGGGCAAGAGATATAGGGAGTGAATTCTGGCAGTTCAAGTCCTCTGATCCTGTTACCCTATGGCCCAGGTATACTACTCTGGTGGAAAAAGATTGGTTACATGTGCCAATAAATCTTTTATATAAAGCCTAAATTAGTTTAGATAGATTTCTATAATAGTAATTATACTAGGTATGACAAATATGGCAAGATGATTATATTTATATTTAAATTCTTCCTCATTTTCCACTACACCATGTGCTACACAGTAACACATGATAGTAGCACTCATTTGATTCTCTAGCTACATAAAAAAAAGAAAGGAATGACATAATTGTGGGATAGTATTTTAGATTAAATTTCATTTACTGGAAATGCTTGATGTAAGCAACTGAGTGACATAATTTTATGTTCCTCATAGTTGCCTCCAACACACTTTCTATATATTATTTTTCTTGAAATTTGGCACAGGTTTTTCCTATTTGAATTAGACTTTGAATAATAATCTCTTTATCTAGGATGACATGTGCCAAATTAAGCATAGAAACTTTTAATGTTGAAAGATACAGATTCTTTAGATAATTCAGGCACAAAACTCACTCATTTTCATTAGTACATTTAGGAAAATAGAGATGGACTCGTGATCTATCTAAATACTCAAAATTCTAGAGAACATTTTAACCATAAATTAGATATCAGTTAACAAAAAAAGAAAAACAAAAACGAAGCTACTAGAAAAGAACAATTTTTTAGGTCATATATTTATGAGATACTGTCATTCAGTACTAGATATCTGATACTGTTTGTTTTGCTAATATACATATGGAACTAAGGAGAAGGTTTTGGTAAACCTGAACATAGCTTAAATGCTGATTTCTATCAAGATAAATGTATAGTTAGGCTCTCCAGAGAAATAGAACCAGTGGATGGGGACAGGAGGAGAGACGAATTTTTATGTATTTGTCAGCAGATTTCTGTATATTAATCTTGAATCTTGCAACTTTGCTGAATTCATTTATTAGTTCTAGTAGTTGTTGGGTGGAGCATTTTCTATATAAAGGATCATTTGCAAATTCATTCCTTGTAGTGTGTGTGTGTGTGTGTGTGTGTTTATTTCAGCTTTTGAATTCTTTATTTCCAATTGGATCTTCTTGTATTTTCTAATTCCTTGATAAAATTTTCACTGTGTACATTCATTCTTTCCCATGATTTAGTTAATAGTTTTATTACCATTTGTTAAAATTCATCTTGTAATCTGTTTCATTATTTTTCTCAGGTTTTTTATTTTACTCTTCAAATTGAGAGCAGTTTCATTTTGCTTAATTTTCTCTGTTTCCATGAATTTAGGCCAAACATTTACCAACTGCCGTCTTGAAGTTGTGTTCTTACGTAAAGGCATGACTTTGCAGACTGTGTGCGCAGTGCCTTTGGTGGGAGGTTTGGATTTGATGTGGATGCCAGGCACAGCTTTCCCCAGGGTGTGTTGGCAACTACCACCTTAGTAGGAGGTGGGACTGGAGATGGAGCCCAGAGCTGAAACTGGGCATGAGGCAGGGCTTCCTGTATGCTCAGTGGCCATTGCTGTCCTACTAGGAGTGGTGACTGATCCTAAGTTGCTGGAGTCAGGCACAAGCTGGCTTTGTCCCTTTTAAATGTTTTTTTTTTTTTTTTTTCCCCTCCCTGAGCTGGGATTCTTACTCCAGAGAGACAGAATGCTGGAGCAATTGGGCCCCATGCAACCTCTCAGCTTGGGCTGGCTACATACAGGAGTTGAAGCTGTCTCTAAATGCACTGCTTGTACACGTGTTTGTATGTTTTCCCCTTACTCTGCTCACATTCAACCTCAGGTGTACATTTCCTTTGTCCCTCACAGCTGATCACTGCCCCCAGTTTCTGCCTCCTCTGCCCTGTTGTGGATCTGCAAGGCCTGTGTGGACTCTGCGTGTATTGTGGGTGAGCTGCAGTATCGCATCAGCTGTAAGAGACCAGGGCAGCTTCCGATACACTGTTTCAGTAAGAGTCAACATTGAACACCACTGCCTCATGCAGGCTCTGCCTTGGAACCAGGTCACCGCTGTATCCTACAGTGGAATAATTTCCCAGTAATGACCTGCCCACATGCAGTGCCACACTGTGGCATGGACTGAGTGAGGCCAGGGCGTTTGCTCAGCTTGGGCTGGTGCATGTGCTAAGGTGGCTGCATGAATTCTAGCAGCCACTAGAACAGACCTCTCTGTGCCCTGCCTCAAGGGCAAGACAACATGCACTCCTCATGAGTATTCAGGATTCCCATTGTCCTCCTTTTAGTCTCAGCAATCCTACATCCAGAAAGGGAGCTTGCCTCCTCAGTGTCAGACCCCAGGACTGAGGTTGGAACAGCTCCCTTTACAGGGCAGTACTCCACTCACGTTTCCTTTCTTTCCTTCTGAGTTCCCCACCAGGGGCACAGGTCCCAAACTAATCACTTACCTTCTTGTCTTACCCTGTCACAAATATATCTTTTTTACAGCCTTGGTTGTACAGGAGGCTTTCTTCCAGTTAGTTTTATTGAGAATTTTTCCATATGTACATGCATTTTTTGATGTTTTGTGGGGAGACTAGCCCATTAATTCAGTTCAGTGCAGTCATTCAGTCATGTCTGACTCTTTGTGACCCCATGAACCTCAGGATACCAGACCTCCCTGTCCATCACCAACTCCTGCGGTCCACCCAAACCCACGTCCATTGAGTCAGTGATGCCATCCAATCATCTCATCCCCTGTTGTCCCCTTCTCCTCCTGCCCTCAGTCTTTCCCCGCATAAGGGTCTTTTCAAATGAGTCAGCTCTCTGCATCATGTGGCCAAAGTATTGGAGTTTCAGCTTCAACATCAGTCTTTCCAATGAACACCCAGGACTGATCTCCTTTACAATAGACTGGTTGGATCTCCTTGCAGTCCAAGAGACTCTCAAGAGCCTTCTCCAACACCACAGTTCAAAAAGTTCAATTCTTCTGTGCTCAGCTTTCTTTATAGTCCAACTTTCACACCCATACATGACCACTGGAAAAACCATAGCCTTGACTAGATGGACCTTATTCACAAAGTAATGTCTCTGCTTTTTAATATGCTTTCTAGGTTCGTCATAACTTTCCTTCCAAGGAGCAAGTGTCTTAATTTCATGGCTTCAATCACCATCTGCAGTGATTTTGAAGCTCAGAAAAATAAAGTCAGCCACTGTTTCCACTGTTTCCCCATCTATTTGCCATGAAGTGATGGGACCAGATGCCATCATCTTAGTTTCTGAATGTTG
>NW_011494957.1:2605643-2617554 GCF_000754665.1 Bison bison bison | reverse complement strand
CTTGATTCCAGCTTGTGCTTCTTCCAGCCCAGCATTTCTCATGATGTACTCTGCATAGAACTTAAATAAGCAGGGTGACAATATACAGCATTGACGTACTCCTTTTCCTATTTGGAACCAGTCTGTTGTTCCATGTCCAGTTCTAACTGTTTCTGCCTGACCTGCATACAGATTTCTCAGGAGACAGGTCAGGTGGTCTGGTATTCCCATCTCTTTCAGAATTTTCCACAGTTGATTGTGATTCACACAGTCAAAGCTTTGGCATAGTCAGTAAAGCAGAAATAGATGTTTTTCTGGAACTCTCATGCTTTTTCAATGATTCAGCGGATGTTGGCAATTTGATCCTGGTTCCTCTGCCTTTTCGGAAACGAGTTTGAACATTTGAAAGTTCATGGTTCACATATTGCTGAACCCTGGCTTGGAGAATTCTGAGCATTACTTTACTAGCATGTGAGATGAGTGCAATTGTGCAGTAGTTTGAGCATGCTTTGGCATTGTCTTTCTTTGGGATCGGAATGAAAACTGACCTTTTCCAGTCCTGTGGCCACTGCTGAGTTTTCCAAATTTGCTGACATTGAGTGCAGCACTTTCACAGCATCATCTTTCAGGATTTGAAATAGCTCAACTGGAATTCCATCACTTCCACTAGTTTTGTTCGTAGTGATGCTTCCTAAGGCCCACTTGACTTCACATTCCAGGATGTCTGGCTCTAGGTCAGAGATCACACCGTCGTGATTATCTGGGTCGTGAAGATCTTTTCTGTACAGTTCTTCTATGTATTCTTGCCACCTCTTCTTAATATCTTCTGCTTCTGTTAGGTCCATACCATTTCTGTCTTTATTGAGCCCATCTGTGCATAAAATATTCCCTTGGTATCTCTAATTTTCTTGAAGAGATCTCTAGTGTTTCCCGCTCTATTGTTTTCATCTATTTCTTTGCATTGATTGCTGAGGAAGGCTTGCTTATCTCTCCTTGCTATTCTTTGGAATTCTGCATTCAAATGGGTATATCTTTCCTTTTCCCTTTTGCTTTTCACTTCCCTTCATTTCATAGGTATTTGCAAGGCCTCGTCAGACAGCCATTTTGCTTTTTTGCATTTCTTTTTCTTGGCAATGATCTTGGTTCCTGTCTCCTGTACAATGTCATGAACCTCTATCCATAGTTCATCAGGCACTCTGTCTACCAGATCTAGTCCCTTGTATCTATTTTTCACTTCCACTGTATAGTCATAAGGGATTTGATTAGGTCATCCCTGAATAGTCTAGTGGTTTTCTCCACTTTCTTCAATTTCAGTCTGAATTTGGCAATAAAGAGTTCATGGTCTGAGCCACAGTCAGCTCCCGGTCTTGTTTTTGCTGACTGTATAGAGCTTCTCCATCTTTGGCTGCAAAGAATATAATCAACCTGATTTCGGTGTCGACCATCTGGTGATGTCCATGTGTAGAGTCTTCTCTTATGTTGTTGGAAGAAGGTGTTTTTTATGACCATTGCATTCTTTTGACAGAACTCTATTAGCCTTTGCCCTGCTTTATTCCGTACTCCAAGGGCAAATTTACCTGTTACTCCAGGTGTTTCTTGACCTCCTACTTTTGCATTCCAGTCGCCTATAATGAAAAGGACATCTTTTTTGGGTGTTAGTTATAAAAGGTCTTGTGGTCTTCATAGAACTGTTCAACTTCAGCTTCTTCAGTGTACTAGTCGGGGCATAGACTTGGGTTACTGTTATATTGAATGGTTTGCCTTGGAAACAAACAGAGATCATTCTGTCATCTTAAAAATAGGTTATTCCATCATTTTGATTGATCTCCAGGGAAACAGTTGGTAGCCAAAATATTTTGTAACTGTTTAATGACTTCAGAATTTATTACACTTAAAAAAATGAATCTTTATCTTTTGCAAGTTTACAATTTTTGAAAATAAAAAAAAATTATTATCTAAAACCTGATAAAATTTTCAAGCTAGGAATATGTGGGGTAAAATGTAGGATGTGGCACAAGTTAGATTTCATTAAGTGGCTTGACAGTTCCTCAAAGGAGGTATAAATGGAAGCTCTGATAAATAGTAATTACTGGAATAAGTGCTTACAATTTGTGTGCTTGGATATTTATTAGATATGACATACACGTGATTTATTTGTTTAGGTATTTACTTCACCTATATTCAAGTAGGATTTGAAATACTGAAGTTACAGTATAGTAACTTCCAAACATTTTGTAGTTTGGAAATATAAGAGCAAAATAATTATGTGATACTGACATTTTACTTTAATTTTCGTATCCCATGTTTTAATAAAATGATCTTCTGTCATAAAAATATAGTCTACAATTAATATAATTAAAATTAGTCCTCTAAAATGTCTCCTCTAATGACAGATTTTTCCCTTATTGAGGTAGTCCAAATTTGTTTATCTAGTTGAGTCAAAATTGCTTTGTTTTTTAATACCATGCCAGTGTTCTTCAGAAATGTTTTCAGAACTCCCAAAGGAAGGCTTATAATTTTCTATGACAGTCTATGATATAAGGGGACTTGAAAGCAGATATTGGCTTGTTTTCTCAGGCAACAGTGGAATTAATGATATTTCCTGACTTTATTCTAAAGCTAAAAAGTACTGCTGCTATGTCTGGAAAATATCTGCCTTTTTTTTTTTTTTTGTCTTTTTGTTCAAATAATAAAGAACTAACCAACTTCAAGAGTGGACAGTATGTACAGGACATGGAAGGACTTTGCATTTCTTTCAGAAAATGAAATAGAGATTTGAACTTACATTGTGTTGTAAATAAAGGGTTATAGATGATATTTATAATGCAAATGCTCTTAAACACAAAAACCTAAAATAGAGCTACCATATGATTCAGCAATTCCACACCTGAACATATATTCAGAGAAAATCGTGATTGTAAAAGATACATGTGCTTCAATGTTCATTGCAGCACTATTTACACAGACAAGACATGGAAAAAAACTTAAATGTCCATCAAAAGATAAAATGGAAAAGAAGAGGGGGTGCATATATACAATAAAATGTATATACTCTACTCAATATTCTGTAGTAATGTAGATTACTATTAACATTGAGTTTGAATAATATTAATTAATAGAATGTAAAGTGTATATAGAATTATTACTAATTATTATTATTATTTATTAATAATTAATATTATTAATAGAATGTAGAATGTATATTAATAGAATGTATATATTAATAGAATGAATAGAAGAGAGTAGAATATATATTAATAGAATTAATGTTAATAGAATATACATTAATATATATTAATGTATATTGATAGAATGTATATAGAATTATTATTAATAATTATTAATATTATTAATGATTAATATTATTAATAGAATGTGGAATGTATATTAATAGAATGTAGAATATATATACTCTACTCAATATTCTGTAGTAATGTAGATTACTATTAATATTGAGTTTGATTAATATTGATTAATATTAATATTGAGTAGTTTGCTATGCTATACAGTATGTCTTTGTTGATTATTTTATATATAGTAGTGTGTACATGTCAGTCCCTAACTCCTAATTTATTCCTCCCTCCACCTTTCCCCTTTGGTAACCATGATATATTTTCAACATCTATGAGTCTGTTTTTGCTTTGTAAATTTTTCATATTTTTTTTAGATTCCATATATAAGTGACATCTATGATCCATTTCTCTGTCTGACTCACTTTACTTAGAATGATCATTTCTACGTCCATCCATGTTGTTGCAAGCAGCATGATTTCATTCATTTTATGACTGATGTAATGCAATATTCTATTGTATATATGCACCCCCTCTTCTTTTCCAATTTATCTTTTGATGGACATTTAAGTTTTTTTCCATGTCTTGCCTGTGTAAATAGTGCTGCAATGAACATTGAAGCACATGTATCTTTTAGGGTTAGGGTTAGGGTAGTAATCTATATGGGAAAAGAATCTGAAAAAAATGGATATATGTATATGTATAACCAAATCAACTTGCTGTATACCAGAAATTAACTCATCTTGTATATCAACTGTATTGTAATATAAAAACAATTAAATTAAAAAAAGAATAAAAACCCCCCAAAATTTGGTTATCATCTTGTATCCTTCCATGAATTATGACCAGGGACACTCAGCAGTGGCCATGGGAATGGAAAAGGTCAGTTTTCATTCCAATCCCAAAGAAAGACAATGCCAAAGAATGTTCACCCTATCGCACAATTGCACTCATCTCACACGCTAGTAAAGTAATGCTCAAAATTATCCAAGCTAGGCTTCAACGATAAGTGAACCACAAACTTCCAGATGTTCAAGCTGGATTTAGAAAAGGCAGAGGAAACAGAGCTCAAATTGCCAACATCCATTGGATCATCAAAGAGCAAGAGAATTCCAGAAAAACATCTACTTCTGCTTCATTGACTACAACAAAGCCTTCGACTATGTGGATTGCAAAAAAACTGGAAAATTCTTAAACAGATGGGAACACCAGACCACCTTACCTGCCTACTGAGAAATCTGTATGCAGGTCAAGAAGTTACAGTTAGAACCAGACATGGAACAACAGACTGGTTCCAAATTGGGGAAGAAATATGTCAAGCCTGTATATTGTCACACTGCTTATTCAACTTCTATGAAGAGTACATCATGTGAAATGCTAGGCTGGATGAAGCACAACTGGAATCAAGATTGCTGGGAGAAATATCAATAACCTCAGATAAGCAGATGACAACACCCTTATGGGAGAAAGCAAAGAGGAACTAAAGAGCCTCTTGATGAAAGTGAAAGAGGAGAGTGAAAAAGCTGGCTTAAAACTCAACATTCAAAAAATGAAGATCATGGAATCCGGTCCTATCACTTCATGGCAAATAGATGGGGCAATAATGGAAACAGTGACAGACTTTTTCTTGCTCTCCAAAATCACTGCATGTGGTGACTGCAGCCATGATATTAAAAGAGGCTTGCTCCTTGGAAGAAAAGCTATGACCAACCTAGACAGCATTTTAAAAAGCAGAACCATCACTTTCCCAACAAAGGTCCATCTAGTCAAAGCTATGGTTTTTCCAGTAGTCATATATGGATGTGAGTGCTGGACCATAAAGAAAGCTGAGCACCAAAGAATTGATGGTTTTGAACAGTGGTATTGGAGAAGACTCTTGAGAGTCCCTTGAACTGCATGGATATCAAACCAGTGAACCCTAAAGGAAATCAGTTCTGACTATTGAAGGGACTGATGCTGAACCTGAAACTCCAATATATTGGCCATCTGATATGAAGACCTGACTCCTTTGAAAAGACCCTGATGCTGGGAAAGATTGAAGGCGGCAAGAGAAGGGGATGACAGAGGATGAGATGGTTGGATGGCATAACTGACCAATGGACATGAGTTTGAGTAAGCTCTAGGAGTTGGTGATGGACAGGGAGCCTGGAGTGCTATGGTTCATGGGGGTTGCAAAGAGTTGGACAGGACTGAGCAACTGAACTGAACTGAAAGGACAGTTGTGCATCCCCTCATCCTCCACTATGCTTCTGAAAATAGAGTTTAAGCGTATTTTGATTCCTTAGACATGGAGAGTAGGAAGAGATTTGTGTAAAATTTTGAGTAGCCCCATTTGGTTATAAGAAGCAAAATATACCTGCAGTTTACTTTTTAAAAGGATGTATTTCAGATAGAATTGGGAAAGCATCAGCCCTGTTGAACTCACATTGTCTTTTTCTTTAAAGCTGTTCTAATTTCTTCTGTCTTTCAGTCCGTTTTTCTCCCCTGAGTGATTTCCTCAGGTTATTTACTGGTTTTACTTTTATCTCTTTGATTTGAAACTGAAACTTCCAGCTCCAGATGTCTTTTAATAAAATTTATTGTCTTGGTGTCACTTAGGTCACATTCCAAAGGAGAAAATCTGGCTATGTTCTTATTTTCCAGCCAGGCGGGACATCACAATTAGCCACTGCTGAGGGGAGGGGACATGGGTGAGTCATGAGAAAATGCATATGGCAGTTGTCTGCCTCTGCAGTAGAGATTGTGCTAAGCTTCAATGAGAGAGATTAATGGTTAGCTATGTAATAGAAACAAATGCAATACAGAGCACTAATAATTTTTCAGTTATTGAGCCATATGGGATGCTGTCATTTACAATTATAGTTGCCTAAATGATTAGCAGTACAAAAAAGTACTTTGACTATGATAAATCTTAATTATCTTAAAGTAATGCTGAAAAGATACTTGAAATAGACAGCGAGGTGAAATGGCAATGGATCTCAATAAAATTTGGAAATGAAACAAAATAGGTCTAATGTATAAGGATTAAACTAATTAAATAGCTATTTTGTTTGTTTTGGTAAAAAATCTGTAACTTCACATCTCAACAAGTATAGAAATATTGAAAATATGTCATCTTATTGAACTGAATGTCCTAAGTATTTTTAAGAGAAAACAAAATAAATTCAAAAAATGTTTAAGGCACTAAAATTTAACCCTACAGTTTAAGCTGCTGCTGCTGGTAAGTTGCTTCAGTCGTGTCCAACTCTGTGTGACCCCATAGATGGCAGCCCACCAGGCTCCTCTGTCCCTGGGATTCTCCAGGCAAGAACACTGGAGTGGGTTGCCATTTCCTTCTCCAATGCATGCATGCGTGCTAAGACGCTTCAGTCGTGTCTGACTTTGTGCGACCCCATGGAGGGCAGCCCACCAGGCTCCTCTGTCTGTGGTATTCTCTAGGCAAGAATACTGGAATGGGTTGCCATTTCTGTCTCCAACAGTTTAAGCTAGATGTTTTTAAATCAAACTTTTGAGTCATATATAATTCATCTTATATATAAGGAGTCACTAATTTATCTCGATTTGTCCTAATTTTACTTTGCCAATATTTGTGAAATCCATCCTCTCACCCTCCCTCCCTGCCTACTATCTCTCTTTCTTTCTCACCACTGCTATCCTAATTTAGGTACCTAAAGCATTATTCTCCTAATAACCTCTGTGCACCAAGCTTTCCCTTTAAGGTTAATTCTCAACTGCCCTCACGGGAATATTTCCAGGGTACACATACCACTATGCCAATTTGCTTTTAGAACAATTTCTTGGCTTTGAACATCCTATAGACTCAAATCAATACTCCAGACATTTTTTTAATGCTTATTTAGAATTTGAACCTAACCAACAGGATCAGCCTTCCAACCTTATCTTTCCCTGTCATGGATCTTATACATCACACTTCCTTTGACACAATATGACACAATTTTTAGGCTGCATGCATTTGATGCTGTTATCCTTTCTGTCCCTTATGTGTTTTAGTTGGCTTATGACCCGAATTAACCCTTAAAGTCAAATTCATTGTCCTTTGTGCAATCTTCTTTTTTCTTTTGTGAAGCCAGGACCTTGGCAATGAGAGCACTGAGCTCTAACCATTAGATCGCCAGAGAATGCCCATATTTCCCTTTGAGCAAGCTTCTACAAAGCTTTCCAGGCCTCTCTCCATGCCTTCTCCTGGGTTTAGTGATTTTCTTCCTCCAGTTTCATGTGTTTTATGCCCCTATTAAAGCACTTAAGCTCAGGCTAGATATATGCATTTAGGTTCAGTTTATTTTTTTAATATAAATTTATTCATTTTAATTGGAGGATAATTACTTTACATTATTGTAGTGATTTTGCCATACATTGACATGAATCCTCCATGGGTGTACATGTGTTCCCCATCCTTAACCCCGCTCCCACCTCCCTCCCCATTCCATCCCTCTGGGTCATCCCAGTGCACTAGCCCCGAGCACCCTGTCTCATGCATCGAACCTGGACTGATGATTCATTTCACATATGATATTATACATGTTTCAATGCCATTTTCCCAAATCATCCCACCCTCACCCTCTCCCACAGAGTCCAAAAACTGTTCTATACATCTGTGTCTCTTTTGCTGTCACGCATATAGGGTTATCATTACCATCTTTCTAAATTCCATATATATGCATTAGTATACTGTATTGGTGTTTTTCTTTCTGGCTTACTTCACTCTGTATAATAGGCTTCAGTTTCATCCACCTCATTAGGACTGATTCAAATGTATTCTTTTTAATGGCTGAGTAATATTCCATTGTGTATATGTACCACAGCTTTCTTATCCATTTTGTCTGCTGATGTACATCTAGTTTGTTTCCATGTCCTGCCTATTATAAACAGTGCTGCAATGAACATTGGGCTATACATGTCTCTTTCAATCCTGGTTTCCATGCACCAATGGACAGCTTATGTTTGACAAAGGAGGCAAGAATATACAATGGAGAAAAGACAATCTCTTTAACAAGTGGTGCTGGGAAAACTGGTCAACCACTTGTAAAAGAATGAAACTAGAACACTTTCTAATGCCATACACAAAAATAAATTCAAAATGTATTAAAGATCTAAACGTAAGACCAGAAACTATAAAACTCCTAGAGGAAAACATAGGCAAAATACTCTCTGACATAAATCACAGCAGGATCCTCTATGGCCCACCTCCCAGAATACTGGAAATAAAAGCAAAAATAAACAAATTGGACCTAATTAAACTTAAAAGCTTTTGCACAACAAAGGAAAGTATAAGCAAGGTGAAAAAACAGCCTTCAGAATGGGAGAAAATAATAACAAATGAAGCAACTGAAAAAGAATTAATCTAAAAAATACACAAGCAACACCTGCAGCTCAATTCCAGAAAAATAAATGACCCAATCAAAAAAAGGGCCAAAGAACGAAACAGACAGTTCTCTGAAGAAAACATACAGATGGCTAACAAACACATGAAAAGATGCTCAACATCACTATTATCAGAGAAATGCAAGTCACAACCACAATGAGGTACCATTTCACGCTAGTCAGAATGGCTGCGATCCAAAAGTCTACAAGCAATAAGTGCTAGAGAGAGTGTGGAGAAAAGGGAACCCTCTTACACTGTTGGTGGGAATGCAAACTAGTACAGCCACTATGGAGAACAGTGTGGAGATTCCTTAAAAAACTGGAAACGGAACTGCCTTATGATCCAGCAATCCCACTGCTGGGCATACACACCGAGGAAACCAAAATTGAAAGAGACACGTGTACCCCAATGTTCATCACAGCACTGTTTATAATAGGTTCAGTTAAGATAAGCCCTGGGATTTCTTTGGAAGGAATGATGCTAAAGCTGAAACTCCAGTACTTCGGCCACCTCATGCAAAGAGTTGACTCATTGGAAAAGACTCTGATGTTGGGAGGGATTGGGGGCAGGAGGAGAAGGGGACGACAGAGGATGAGATGGCTGGATGGCATCATTGACTCGATGGACACGAGTCTGAGTGAACTCTGGGAGTTGATGATGGACAGGGAGGCCTAGCGTGCTGCGATTCATGTGGTCGCAGAGAGTTGGACACGACTGAGCGACTGATCTTTTCTGATCTGATACATACATACAAGTTTGTATCACTGTGCCTGTCCCCTATCTTGCATGTAAGAGATACTCAACGAAATGTTGGTTAAATTTCTTGATTCAAACTCACAATCAAAATGATCATTTTCCAGCCAAAGCCTAAACCAAACTATATTTATTTTAGAAAATGAAATTAGTGTTGTTTGCAGGAATGCAGTAATCACTGTTCTAAAAAGAGAGACTTCAAAGTATGATAAAGATTATTACTTTATTAGGCCATCAGGTCATGTAATATTCTCATAGAACTTACAGAAACTTCGAATAGATTTTCTGTAACTTACATAACACATATTTTCATGTCTTTATAAATATTAAGGCCATCAAAAATACATTAAACTTTTATATTTACGTGTACTATACAAAACCAAGTCCCTAAAGATAGGACTAATAATGTTATTAAAGTAAAGAACATACATGTAAATCCCAAATGAGTTTTGAAGCAAGGGGGTGTTGATTTAACTGGGCTTTGGCAAATCATTAAACTAGAAACATTAGAGTAATATTTGTCGAAGTTGAATAACTAAATAGTGATCAATGTGATGAAACTATTTTTTAACATACATTCATGTACATGTGGGGCTTCCCTGATAGCTCAGCTGGTAAAGAATCCACCTGCAATACAGGAGACCCCAGTTTGAATCCTGGGTCAGGAAGTTTCCCTGGAGAAGGGAACTGGCTATCCACTCCACTGTTCTTGCCTGGAGAATCCCCATAGACAGAGAACCTGGTGGGCTACAGTCCAAGGAGTGGCAAAGAGTGGGACACAACTGAACAGGTAAGCACAGCTGTTCAGATGGATTCTTTACCCTATGAGCCACCGGGGAAGGCCAAGAATACCAGAGTGGGTAGCCTATCCCTTCTCCAGGGGAACTTCCTGACCCAGGATTCAACCCAGAGTCTCCTGCATTGCAGGTGGATTCTTTACCAGCTGAACTACCAGGGAAGCCCACACAAATATGGAAAGAAATTTAAAAAATAAGGTAACTTTATCATGATTGATGTATTGAGATGGTTTTAAATTACATATTATGTACTGTATCCCAAGTCTCTTAATATTATTGCATTTAATGCTAAATAGCTTTAATATCAGAGAAGGCAATGGCATCCCACTCCAGTACTCTTGCCTGGAAAATCCCATGGATGGAGGAGCCTGGTAGGCTGCAGTTCCTGGGGTCGCAAAGAGTCGGACACGACTGAGTGACTTCCCTTTCACTTTTCGCTTTCATGCATTGGAGAAGGAAATGGCAACCCACTCCAGTGTTCTTGCCTGAAAAACCCCAGGGACAGGGGAGCCTCGTGGGCTGCCATCTATGGGGTCGCACAGAGTCAGACATGACTGAAGTGACTTAGCAGCAGCTTTAATATATTAAATTCAATTTATGAACCAATTTATCAAAATTTAAATGAAAAATTTTGGAACTTCAAAGTTTTAAAACATTCAGATTTTACCAGAACATTTTCTCAAAGTGTTACCTAATTCACAGGTATCATAATCAACTCAGATGCCAGTAAACATGTAATTCCTAGGCTTCCACTTCACTGTATTAAAATGGAATTTCTATGAAATTTTCTTTTTAGCAAGATTCACCTGAATTTCCTATACACATTAGAATTTAAGAATCACTGATTATGACATGAAACACATCTTGAACTGATCGTTAGCATTGTTAACAAATTCAAAGCCCTTAAAAATAGTCTCAATGTAACCCTGTACTCATGTACTTTTATTTTGCAGGGAACACTACTTTAATTAATAGTAACTATTAAGGTTAATATTTGGCTGTCTTTTCTTCTGTGCTATGGGAAAAAATTTCTTCCAAACTAACAAAAAAACCAAGCCTCTTGATCTGATCAGATGATCAGGATCCTCTGAGTGTGGCTGATTTTAAGTCTCCAGCCAAACTCAGTACCTTCATTCACCTGACCTTTTGTTTTAAGCCAGTTGGAGGAAATGTATCTGAAGAGCATTTTAAAATGGATTGAAGACCCCATAGCTCTGAGTAAAAAATATGCAACACATATGGACTCACACAAAGTCACAGGCACACATTAACATATATGTATTTCTTTTATTTAATCGACTAATTTATGTCATTTCTGAATAAATCATTATACAGATTTTAATTTCCTTAGCCAATAAGATACTTTGCATATATTATTACATTTGCCAATTTATGGGCTGATATAATTTTTATTCTCTATACTCTCAGAATTTTTTTATGCTGGATAATACTCAAATAGATATTTTAACATTCTTGAAGGAGAAATATGTTTTGTCAAAATTAATTTTGAAGTTTATCTTTTTAAACATTGTTGATTCTTACTGTTCATCCAAATTATTGTAATTTTTTTTAGATACTTAAAAGTTTAAAAATTAAAGAATTTCTTATCCATTCATCTGCTGATGGACATCTAGGTTGCTTCCACGTCCTGGCTATTATAAACAGTGCTGTGATGAACATTGGGGTACACGTGTCTCTTTCCCTTCTGG